>NC_140220.1:23627844-23752844 GCF_951802725.1 Rutilus rutilus | reverse complement strand
TAATGGACTTATCAAAGTTAGGAGGGGCTAGTTTCTTCCATAAATCATCTGTGCATGGTAAAAGTGTACATATATGCGTATGTAAGCAGATATTTAATACATGTATAGTGTTCGTGTGGCTTCCCTACATAAACAAACAAAACAAAAAAATCAGCCAAATACTGTATAGACAGAACATCCATCACCATTTAACTGTGTGCTTCCATGCCAATGTCCAATTTGGAACATTAAAATCTCCATTTTTATTTCTATGTAAGCGCACTAAGCGCCCATGATGAGCCTGGCACTTTCTGGACAGAGACAAATGGAGACGCATAAACTGTCACACATGCTGGTAAACACATCGACGTGTTCGCGTCAGTCGGTTTTTGTGTGTAAAATGATGCATATGTGCATACTGCATAAACACTTTCCTGATTCTGGGAGGGAACGTAACACACTTTTCAACTTCACAAAATGAAATATGAAGCTTATAGTGCTGCTTACAGCAGTAATTGCCCAAGAGAAAATCAGAGAATAAAACTTTCATGAGAGTTATCTTATATAAGTGAAATTCATAAGAGTGGTTCAGTATGAAGAAGCGAGCTGGCAGCTTTGGGGAGATGCACTCAAATAGTTTCTGCAATCTTGGAAGTAATTCAAAGTCAGCATTTGAGAAAATGTGTACAAAATATTTATGGTCTCAATTTTGTACATTGGATTTTGAGGTGGGTCCCTCGTCTTCTTGAAGATAGAAATCAAAATGGTCCCATTTTCATCAACTTTCTTGGTATTCCTCAATCAATTAATTATAAACAATATAACAAGAAAATAAAATGTTTATATATTGGTTACATAATGTAATATAACAAGAATGCCAGTTTTGCCATTATTTTTTTTGTAAAAATTGTATAGGGTTGCCCGGGGTGTGTAACAGTGTAAGTAATTTTTTTTTTTTTTTTTTTTTTGCACAGCAATTATTGAATCTTTGATGACTGAATAAGTGCAATACACCTTTATTCCACAAGGTGGTAATGTCTGATACACAATGATGAAGTGACGTTTCACTCATAGTTATCGCAGGCAGAAAACAAAAGAATAGGAAGTATCATCAGCAAAACTTGAAATGGCTCAGCGATTTACTGCAGAGCAAGTACTGAACGCAATCATATATTAGTGTCTCTGTCACTTGATGGTGGATCTGGTGAAGAAGCTGTCAGCGATCAAAATATTGATTTTGAAGATGTTGAAAATGATAGTATTGAGAATATGTTTGAGATTGTGAATATGAGCCAGATGCTGAATGTACTGGAATATGAGCTCTGACGAGGACAGTGATGATGGTATAAAACATGCATCTGCTCAAACTGAACCCTTCCAATCTCTAAAAGGTAACAAAATCATTTTTATTGGTAACACTTTATTTCGATAGTCCACTTTAGACATTCTAATAACTATAAGTAACTTCGCAGCTACATGTCAACTAACTGTCATTAGACGATTAGTAGAATGTCTGCTTAATATCTGCTAAAACTTTATTTTGATGCTCCCCAACAGACATTCATCTGACTATAAGTAACTTGGCAGCTACAAGTCAACTTATTCTCCTAACCCGAACCCTAACACCTAACCTAACAGTCTACTGACAGTCTACTAATACTCTAATGAGAGATAGTTGACATGTAGTTGAAAAGTTACTTATAGTTAGTAGAAAGTCTAAAGTGGACTATCGAAATAAAGTGTAACCTCTTTATTTTATTCTTCTGTAATTGTTGCTCTAATATCAGGAGAGTTTTATATTATCGCAACAGGTAGAAATACATTAGATAAATAGACAGTCGATTGCATAATCGCTAAAGACCCGAATATGCAATAATTGATCAGTGAAATATTCATGCATTTAAGGGTTAAATTGTTTGACAAACTTTCCTTAAGCCTATATCTGACCGGGTTCTTCTGTACTTTAAATCACTCAAAAATGTTTTTGCTAAATATTAGTTGTTTTTATGCCTTTTGCAAAACATTGCACTATTTCAAGCTTTTCATCTTCAGAAAGATCGATCATATCACAAGAGAAATGTGACTTGCTTAATAATGTGGAATAATTTCTTTAAGTAGGTTTTCCATTTACCAAAAAAGACCTGGAAAACTATTTAACAAACCTGTCTGAAATTAATACCAGTAATCTAAAAATATATGAGGAATAAAACAAGCAAACAACTTTCTTTGGAAAACTAAAATTTGAATATTTTAAAACTAAATCCTACTATGTCACTTGCATAATAATTTGGGGCACAGTGTATAATCAAAGGCTTCTGAAGCCACGTGGCAGCGTTGTGTGAGGAACAGACCTAAAGACATTATTCATTAATAATCTTCCCCTCCAGTGAGCTGTTAACTTCTCCAAACTGAATCACTGAGTCAGCAAAAACAACAGCATCCAGGTTTGGACTGATATGTGGGCAAGTAAAATGACAGAATTTTATTTTAATTTATTTATTAGAAATTAGTACTAATAGAAGTACTTTTAAGGATGCATTAAAATGATCAAAAGTGACAGTAAAGACATTAACAATGCTGCAAAAAAAGAATATGTCAAATAGGTGAGGTTCTTTTGAACTTTCTATTCAGCAAAGAATCCTGAAAAATTAAGCAGCACAACTGTTTTCAACATTGATAATAATAATTAATTATGCTGCCTTCAATTTCCTACTTCCCACTTTTGGAGTCGAGATTACG
Organism: Rutilus rutilus; assembly: GCF_951802725.1. Lineage (NCBI taxonomy): Eukaryota > Metazoa > Chordata > Actinopteri > Cypriniformes > Leuciscidae > Rutilus > Rutilus rutilus. Next base: position 23,750,126 of record NC_140220.1, on the reverse strand, counting down.
AGCTTGTCGCATTCAAGTTCTTTGTTGTCAGAAAGAACAGTAATCATGGAGAACACCAGGTTTATTCTTATTGGGGAAAATCTTATTAAAGCCAAAATTAGTAAATATTCATAATAAAAAAATAAAAAAAAGTGAATATTCATATATGTAACTATATGCACTATTTTAAAGACAAGACAAGGCGATTTAGCTGTTGTGAAAAAGAAAGAAAAAAACGAATAAAGAATACCAGTTACAGTAGCAATTGTTCTCCCCTCCGCCAAGTTTAAAGTGTATGGCCCGCCCAACTCGGAAACTTGGGTATCAAAATTATCCCCCAAATTCCCAGTGGTAAATGTCCAATTTTAACTAGGAAACACATATTTACGATACTTCCGATAGTGCGTGTGTAGTCAGAATTATGTTTATTTAGCACCAAATCAGCATCATGTGACACTGAAGACTGGAGTAATGTCTTCTGAAAATTCAGCTTTGCCGTCACATGCAGGAAAATATTACATTTTAAAATTGTAATAATACTGTATAATATTTCAAAATTTTGAACAAATCCATGCAGGCTTGCTGAATAAAAGAGACTTCTTCCACAAACATTTAAAAAAGACCCCAAACTTTTGAACGGTAGTGTATACTGTATATCTTTTTGTAAAATTGTGGAAGTTTAAGGCATGTCTGGCTGATTCACGAGATCTTCAGATAGCTGAGACAGGACACTGACACACTGACAGAGTTACGTTCAACAGAGCATACGCTGCCACAACAGAGACTCTCGGAGATGTCGAAACTACCCAAAAAAGCACCGCAGCGCTCTAAAAGTCACTCAGTTTCATTTACAAGACGGAAAGAGAGAGGAAAAAACACCCAGAATCTATAAAAACAGGGTCTCTCATCCTCCCGTTGACAAACTTCAGAAACATCTTTTCCTCACAGTCACTTTGTAATGCTCTAGTTTAGTGCCACTTTGGCTTTCTTTTTGTCAATCTCTCGCTTTCCTATTCTCAGTCTTTTTTTCCCCCGTTTGCTCTCTCCTTTTTTCCTAGCTGGTGACAAGCCGTGAAGAGGTTACAGAAGACTCGAGGGAAATGTGCGCGCGGAACAACACGCCAAAAGCAATCCGCCGGCTGGACTCTCCCTCGCTCTCTCGTTCTCGGATACAGTCTGTCTCTCTTTTCATCCTCATGATCTGGCCCGGAGACAGACATATGCTTCAGAACTGCTCAGAACTATTTGAGCTAGTACTTTTTGTCAGGGTATGTGTGTTGGATTTTGGAGACGCTTAACTTCTGTCACTTGCTATTATGTCCTGCTGTTCGTTTGGGGAGAGAGACACGGAGAGGGCTGAGTGATTCGCTCTCCCCGCATTGATTTCCTTTTCCTGTCTGAGAGCTGTGAAGCAGCTAAGTGGTGTGGGTTTTGCGATTGTGTGTACGAGTTTCACCGTATTTAAAAAAAATGTTTTTACATTTTGCATGGTGAGTTTGAAAAATCGATTATTATATGAGAAATATTAATCTACTTCTTTGGAACCATAACACTGAAAACTTTAATGCTAACTAAAAGACGAAGTGTGTAATTTTTCACTCTTTCTCTTATCCAAGTGCAGACTGTGAATAAGCTTACATTTGTCATTCGACTTCCCAAAGAGCATAAACACTGTGGTATTATTAAATATTAAACTTTACAGTGCAAGTCATCCTGCACTATTTGTGCTACGGACATGATTGATACCTCAAATCACGCGGCTTGTTGAGGAGTGGTGGGCTTGCTATTACTTTTCTATGCAGTCAGACCCTGCAGGTGGGCTTAATTCAGGCAGTAAGCAAGCACTTATCAACCATCCAGAACACCACAGCTACCAAGTACCAACACCCTAGCAACTGCATAGCAAGTGCTTATTAACAGCAAAGACTGTATTTATACCAAGGCAGTTCACTCATATTACTATGAATGAGAGACAGCGGAATGTGCAATATGGTGGATTAAGGCCTGTCTTCTAAATAGAACAGCAAGCCACCCATTAGTAAAGACATTGCATCACTGCAGCTGCCATTAAAAGCTCCAGTTACCATTAGAAACAGTGTCTTTACACATTGACTTGGCCAACTGGAAATCTACACTTTTTTAAATGCTATTTGAGCATGAGAAAAAATGATGGGACAGTTTAGGTCAGATTTTGTTTGCTGATTTGGAATATTTAAATGTGTGTTTGCTAGGTAGTTTTTGAGATTTCGGTATTTCCCTAATTTAAGTAGATAAGAGTTGATTTGCACGCCTGAAATAGATGCCCGGAGGTGTTGCAAATATGCTACTTTCTCCACACTCAGAACCCCGTAACAACTGCGTAGCAACGTTCTAGCCAGTTCCTAGGACATATTAGCAACTGCATATCAAGTGCTTATCTTCACTTCAAACCCCTCAGGAACTGCATACCAACAACCTAGCCACCACCTAGAACATCCTAGCAAGAAGCCAGGAAGCACTTATACTCAGAACCCCTTAGCAACTCCATAGCAACCCACTATCCACCACCCAGAACATCCTAGCAACAGGCCAGGAAGCACTTATTACTCAGAACCCCTTAGCAACTCCATAGGAACAACCTAGCCACCACCTAGAAAATCCTAGCAACAGGCCAGTAAGCACTTATTACTTAGAACCCCTTAGCAACTGAATAATAACAACATCCTAGCAACATTTCACTAAGCACTTAATACTTAGAACCCATTAGCCACTGCATTGCAATACCCGAGTTACCACCTTGAAAAGCCTAGTAACAGGCCAGCAAGCACTTATAACCCAGAACCCATTAGAAACTGCATAGAAACACCCTAGCCACCACCCAGCTCATTAAGCAATGCCCTAAAAGTTATCTAGAACAACCTAACTACATTGCAAGCTTATCACACAGAACCCCTTAGCAACTGCATAGCAACGCCCTAGCAACCACCCATAAAACCTTAGCAACTGGGTAGCAAGAGCTTATAACCCAAAACACCTCAGTAACTGCATAGCAACACTCTCACCACCAACAACAGCACCCCAGCAACTGCCTAATATAACTGAGAACCCCTTAGCAACTGCATTACAACATTCTAGCCCCTACCCTAGCAACTGCCTAGCAAGCACTTTTAATTCACTCAGACCCCCTCAGCAACATCCTATTAGGGCTGTCGTGGTGAAGGAATTTCCCTTGCGGTAATTTTGAGTGGCTCAACAGTGCGATATGCGGTATTATCGCCATTTATTTATTTATTTGGATTTATGTATATTTATTTGTTGCTATGTAAATAAGTGTTACGATGTGTTTAGCATGCACAAAATCGAGGACATTTTCAGTAACTAATGTAAACGAAACTAAACAGCGTCTCTGCGCATTGAAATGAGTCATTAAACCGTTCATTCAACGAACACGTTCAAAAACTCTGATTCATTAAAAGATAGAAGTAATGAAAAAAGGTGTTAATTATTCTTAACTTTGAGCTCCACTTTTCAAGGCATGGGTAACGCTGAAGCTGATGCTTCACCTAATAGAGACCAATGGCATTGTCAATGCGTGACTCGCTGATTTTTTTTACCATGCCATTTATGGTAAATACCCTTAAACGCTAAAAGGGCGATACGATATTTCGCTTTCCTTGGACACGGCAACATTTTTAACGAATATATATGACTTGGCCTCAAAGACAGACGCACACACTCAGTCAGTCTCTCTCATTCACTGTCTGTTTAGGCTTTAGTGCAAATCCACAAAGCCTCTGTACAAATCAACATGATAAACAGTCTTGTTATCATTATTAACTTATTTAACATTCAATACACACGAAGTTCAAAACAAGAAGGGTATAGCCTTGTGAAAAAAGAAAACACGCGAATGTCGCGGTTGCTGCGGTTACTTGCATTCCTCTGCGGTTGTCTTGTCAGTAGCGCGGTACTACAATATTGCGGTTATCACGACATCCCTACATCCAAGCCCCCACCCACACCACCCTAGCAATTGAATAGCAAGCGCATATGAGTCAGAATCATTTAGAAACGTATTAGCAATGACCTAGCAACCATCCAGAACAACCAAGCAACTGCATATCAAATTTATCACTCAGATCACCTTAACAACTGCATAGGAACACCCTTGTTGTGTATAGCAATGCCCTAGTAGCCGCCCCCCACAACATACATCAAACTCACACCATTGGATGATTTTGGTATTTCCCAATTCAAGTAGATAGGAGTTGGTTTTGCATGCCTGGAATATTAAAACAATGGATGAGTCAATTTTGCTGTGTCAGGCTGGTTGTGATGCTCAAACAAACAGATCAATGTTTTGATAGCACCACGCACAGAGACAGTGTTTACACTTTCCTGGAAAATCAACCTGCAAATGTCTCACAGAGAGCTGTCTGCATATTTACTACTACATATTTAGCTGGGATATGAGAATCTATATTTACATCAGAAAAACTACTCATTTCATCTTTACAAAAGGTTGTCTCTTCCATTGAGGGCAAGTATCAATAATCACAGACCGTTGAAACTGATGGTGGAGCATAGAAAGAGAAACTGTGTGCCATTCACACTATACATGGCTGTCAATGTTATTGATACCTACTTTTGATTAAGCCAAGAAACAAACAAATTAGCAGTCGGGAGCTGCCTCTCTCTCTCTATGTCTCGGACGCTTTTGGAGTGAGAGAAACTCAGCGGTGATCCATCAGGCTTATTGAGGTCTACTGTGGAATGAGCTACAGACCTTAGACAGATTAACTGCCATTTCATCCAGAATCCTCAGAGGTGACTTTACACTCCTCAGCTGAAACATGATAACTGAGCCAGAAGGGAGCTTAAGATTATTCTTTTTTCCTCTTTAGATTTTTTGTGCTAATACAGAAATCATAATACACAATCTATATTATCTATTTTCATGTGTGCCAATGGAGTCATCGCTGGCACGTGAGCATTATCTATCTATCTATAATTTTATTTCAGTTAATGTTTATTTTATTTTTTATAGTTTGGTTTTTTGCTATTCGGTAGATTTAATTTCCATATCGTTAGCCTCATAGCATAATTGCCTAAGTCATTTTTTGGCCAAATTGTGATATCTGCCTAACTTTACTGTCCTACCACTGCTGCAAAACTTGTCTTGTTTTCTAAAAACATTGAAATATGACTTAGGCAATTATGCTATGAGGCTAACAATATGATATCTCACTTGTTCATATGGATATCATATGGAAGATATGATATAAACGTCTCCTTCCCGCTTTCCTTGTCCCAAATCTGCTTTACCATTCGATGAGAACGCTTCAATTCCTGTTTTCAATCATAGACATTATTAGTGTTTAACTGTAACTCGTCATGGTGAACGTGGTCTCACCATGTACAACGTTCCTGGATCAAAGTTTTCGTTGATCCAGGTACAACATTCCAATCAACCAATCAGATTTGAGGGACAAGTTTACAGTTTATGTCAATTTTAGGATTATGACTATGTTTAGGTGCTTCTACATCAGTGTTATTCACCTTTCATTTCTCTATGATTTTAGGGATAACTTATGGGAAGGGTTAGGTTCAGGGGTAGAAATGTTGTTCCAGGATCAACAAAACATGTTGACCCAGGAAAATGTTTTACTTGGCAAAATCATGCCATGACGTCTGGTCATAGCCATGCTGGGCTTTACTCATCTCTTGATGAGCTTGTAATTGTATGTGAGCTCAACAGTCTCATCACATTGTTTGAAAAGGTCATTATGGTTTGTGTTGATTAATAAGGCCAGACAGCATAGCCATTCGATAGCTGATTAGACTTTGTTATCCTGCTGGTTTGATTCCTGTATTTTATTGTGATGAGAGGCATGACTCACAAGGGGGCGAGTCGCTGCGTCTTTGTCAACGGGAGAAGATTCCCACTCCAGATGTGAAATTGCCTTTTTCAAGCGGGCATGGCGGCCCATCAGCTTGAAGCACCTCTGACAGAAACACAATAACATTCTTGGAGAGTCTGTGCCAGTGGAATAGAAATCAGCCCAGCAGAGGCATTTGGTGTAAGCATGCCTGCAAAAATGATTTGTCTTTTTCTCCTCCCTCCGTCTCTTTGTCCCTTTTCCGTGATCAATTGTATTGGACTCGGGTGAGTGCCATAGACACCATAGATGGATCAATCCATTGGTCTGTCTGATCTCTCTCTCTCACACACATTTTTGAAGCATCTCTTAAATCACTTATACACTTGTGTTTTGAAGTCTCCTCAGTTCATCATTAGAACATGATGTGACCTTTTTTTTTTCTTCTTTTTTTTTGCATGAATGTAACAGAGAAAAAGCAATTGATGATCTCAATGATGCAGGTGATCTTTCAGTGCCACTCAAAACTTCTTGTATCAATCAATCATACGTTCACCCAAATGCTTTCTATATCAATGTCGGACTTGTCGGCTCTTGTGCATCAAACAAGTGCACTATCAGTGGAAATGCCTTATGAATAAAACATGAGTGTGGTGAGTGGTCAGGGTATGAGGCGCTACATACTCAAAGACTCCTGTTCACAGGGTCACCACAGAGATAAAGGCGCATTTTGGATCTGCCTAAAAAATCGTATACATTGATTTAGACAGACAGGCAGATGGACAGAGAACGATGGATGGATGGATGGATAATCCAACTCTTAGCCATAACTCTGTCGCCAAGGATTTTCCAAAGATTTTCAATCAGGTTTAGATCAGGACTCTGGGCTGGCCATTTAATTTGTTTCAATTTTCTGAGCTTCAAGGAACTGCTTTATCCGTTTTGCAGTGTGACAGGGGGCATTGTCTTGCATGAAAATTACAGGCTGATTGGGAGATGCTGATTGGGAGAAACCGCATGTTGCCGAAGGAGGTTCTGATAAACATTTGCACTCACCCTGCCATGTAGCTTTAAAATAGGCCCAACAGAGGCACAACTCCTGCTGCAGAAAACATCCCTCAAACCATGACACTTCCTCCACCTCTGACTGACTTCTTTACGCACTTTGGGTTCAATCTTTCCCCAGTTTGACGCCGAACATAATGTTTCCCATCGGACCTAAATAAATTAAACTTACTTTCATCACTAAAGTGAACTTTTGACCAGTTCTCCTCTGTCCACATGGCATGCTCCTCCGCAAAGGTTAGTCTATAGCCTTTTGATTCTGGCTGCTGATGAGAGGCTTGGTCACTGCAGAGTGAGCTTTCAGTTCGAATTCTCTTAAACGACGAGATACTGTATGCCGAGACAGATCCTTACCGTGTTCATCTCTGAACTGGCGAGCAATTCCAGCTGCAGTGTTGAACCGATTCCCCATTGAAAGTCTCCGCATCGACCTGTCCTCTCGTGCATTTGTCTTACGTGGACGACCAGCCTTTTTGGGGGACTTGAATGAATGAGTGTCTTTGTAAAGCTTCAATATTATAGAAATCAACGACCAATTTCTAGGAACTACCAATTTCTGTTGCAATAGCTGAAAGGGTCATCCCTTTGGCCTTCATCTGTGCAACCTGGTGTCATAGGGTTTCAGTCACCTTAGAGTGGCTTGCCATCTTGCAAAGTCAGTTAAAATTGGAAAGTTTGCTGCCAGGTACATAAGGTGTATGGGGCGCCGTTTGTAAAGCGGAGATAACAGCAACATTTTGTCACATTTAACTTCATTTAAAAAAAAAAAAACTGGTATGAATTTTTGACGGTCACTTTTTTAGCACATTTACAACAATATTTGTCAACTTAGAGACATTTTAAATAGTTAAATCTAAATATTAAATGTTACACCTAAATGATAAATGTTAAATCTAAATCTAAATCTAAATGTTAAATCTAAATCTAAATCTAAATGTTAAATCTAAATATTAAATCTAAATCTAAATGTTAAATCTAAATGTTAAATCTAAATCTAAATCTAAATGTTAAATCTAAATATTAAATGTTACACCTAAATGTTAAATGTTAAATCTAAATGCTAAATCTAAATCTAAATCTAAATGTTAAATCTAAATCTAAATGTTAAATCTAAATCTAAATCTGAATGTTGAATCTAAATGTTAAATCTAAATCTAAATGTTGAATCTAAATGTTTCGGGCTTCAGATTCAACATTTAGATTTAGATTTAGATTTAACATTTAGATTCAACATTTAGATTTAGATTTAACATTTAGATTTAGATTTAGATTTAGATTTAACATTTAGATTTAGATTTAACATTTAGATTTAGATTTAACATTTAGATTTTAGATTTAGATTTAACATTTAGATTCAACATTTAGATTTAGATTTAGATTTAACATTTAGATTTAACATTTAGATTTTAGATTTAGATTTAGATTTAACATTTAGATTTAACATTTAGATTTAGATTTAGATTTAGATTTAATATTTAAATTTAACATTTAACCTTTAGGTGTAACATTTAATATTTAGATTTAACTATTTAAAATATCTCTAAGTTGACAAATATTGTTGTAAATGTGTTAAAAAATGACTGTTTAAAAAAACTGGTATAAATTTTTGACGTTGTTTGAAGCAAAATGTGACAAAATGTTGCTGTTATTTTCAGCGTGAGCCGCTTTACAAACGGCGCCCCATAAAGGTGTGCCAGATAATTAAGGAAATTAGCACCAGGTGCCTCATTATCACCAATAACTTGAAGGTATCTGAAAGAGTTCTCTAATTTTGAGTTATTTTTTAATTGTCTCGGTTAAGTTTTATATAATGTAGTTAAATATATTTAACTTATGAAATATGCTATAAAAAAAAAAACTGCCCCTCTTCTCCTGTTAGGTTAACTCTAACTAGAACTAAGCAGTGACCTGAAATTTAGGAAATTGTATGTTGTTCTTTAATTTTATATATATATATATATATATATATATATATATATATATATATATATATATATATATATATATATATCACTCTCTCTCTCTGTATCTCACACATATCTCACACACATACTTGGCAGTAGTCAGTTGAAAGACGGTGTATATCAGGTCCTGAGGCAAATAAACTCACCGATGTACATAATCAAACTGATAGAGCAAACACAGCAGTGATTTTAATGTCTGAAAGAGTGCAGTCTCATTCCGTTACAGTTGCTGCTGTATCTCAGTCTCTCTCGTGTGTGTATAGTGTGGCAGAAGGGGAGACCCTAGAGGAAGTTGTCAGGTTGGCGTATGTTTTGATTCGGAGCTGTTGACAGCACTGAGTGACAGAGACTCCACAGCAACACAACACAACTCTCACAACATCAATTATTCACACAGACACCCACCTACCCTCCAACCACCCACACACACACACACATACAGATACACACTCTCTAGCGCTGGCATCACACAGCATTGCTCTCTCTCTCACTCTCTCTAACCTGGTGTTGTATCTTGCCAGTCCTGATCAGTTACAAAACAATAGCAGAAGACTTTTTTGCTGTGGGCAGGTGGAGTATGACAATGCACTGTACTGTCTTAACGCATTTACACTGGCTATGTGAAGCTGGATAAGAATAGACTGCGTGTGTGTGTGTGTGTGTGTGTGTGTGTGCGTGTGCGTGTGCGTGCAGTGCAGTGCAAGCGTGGCATGTAGCTGCAGGCTGTGCTTCAGGCAAGTTCTGTGTTTTAGTGCAAGTGTCACTATTAAACTCCGAGCTGCCTGTCACAAACACACACACATATTCCTCACACACAGTGTCCCGACGTCTCATAGCCCTCGCAGAAATGACCTGCCTGAGACGAGCTAACAAATCACAGTTTTGTCTCAAGTCAGGAGTGCTCTTTTAGCTCAGTTTGCTGTCTCTGAGCACAATACTGCGGTGTTAGATGAGCACAAAGCCCTGCGGCAAACCCAGGAAGAGGGTACAGGGGTATCCATAGGGCAAAGGTAAACAAATTCTTGGGTTGTATATAGTGTTTCTCAGATACCCAAGATTCTGCCCAAGACATGCACAAATATACTTAACGCAAATGCGTAGAAATCACAGGGCCGTCGCTAGTGGGGTGAAAGGTGGTGACAATTATAGGTTGCCCAGGGGGCCCCACACAATCCAGCAGTTATACTATATAGGCCCCTACTGTATGAATAATTATAATATTTATATTTATATTAGTTGTATGTCTGAGATTTAAATGAAAAACACAAAAACATGCAATTTGGTTAAATATTTTTTCCAAATATCTGCTTCTCTTACCTCCCTAAAAAAATGGTTTAGTCCGATCTAAAGTATTTATTAATTATTCAGTCAGTGACAAACATCAGATGGAACCAATAAACTTGTAAGTCCCACCCCAGCTCGTGAACAGAACCAATCAGAGTTGAGGCGACAGTGCCTGAAGTTAACGATGAACTTGGTGGAAGAGCAGGAGACTGACTGACTGAAAAATGTTGGGGAAAAGAAAACATAAATCAGGGTACCAGAAACGCCATGAAAAGGAGGAGAGGGAGGTCAGAAGAGTTGATGTATCCCAGTCGATCAAGACTTTCTTAAAGACAGGTTGTATTGTTATTTCGCTGGGAATAAGAAAACTACCGTCTACAGCCTGCCGGGTACTGTCACTTTTCATTATCGGTGCGCACCATAATCGACCGAATGATTACGTGATCAAAATTCCTGTCTTTTTACACTATTGTAAATAGAGTTAAAAAAATTGACACGAGTCACGACACATTGCATTATGCACCTGACCTGCCGGCTGATGATGTATTTATTACATCAAGAAAACACGAATACAACACACTGCACTTGGATGAATACATTTATTAGCTTTATTTAATAATATTACCAGTTCCATATGATCTTTTTTAAAAAATAAGACTATAATATAAAGTCTTATAATCCTCTATGGCATGACATTGGACAGAAAGTGCATATAGCCTATCAACAATCCATAAATCCCCAAATTTATCCTACATATCCAAACACGCCACACACCCCTCCCACTTTCAAGTCGTGCCAACCCCAAGTCATTACAATCTCTCCTAGAGGAGATGACCCAAAAAAGGGAATTTAGACTAGAATAAGACAAAGCCATCCTCATCTTTCTAAATGATAATGAGCAAAGGAAATACTCTTCCTGTCACCATCTGACCATGCTTTATTCTTTTAAGTCTCTTTTTAGGCTACTTATTCTTTTCTCATTTAATTAAATCAAAATGAGCGTGAAGAGAACCTCCGCAAGCGAGGAATTTTGCTTTCTAGATAGGCTTCAAACATTTGGCTGAAATGGCCGATTTCTAACCAAGACAATGAGGTGGATGGGGGAGCATTTTTGGATTGGAGACTCGTATTTAATTAGGTTGGGGGATTTGACAATGGTTTGTGTGTTTATTTAGTGTGGTTAGCGGAATCGAGGGTTTGTGGGGGTGGGAACGAGGTTTGAACATGAGCCATGCCTGTTTAGCAAACATAATATGCATAGGACTAATACGAACTGAGTTGCGAGTCACAGTAATTTTCATATATTTGCATACAATTAATGCCTTGCCCCATCTCTGCAATGATTGTTTCTGATGCAAGAAAAGGTAAACAAACACAATAAGCGGATGTAAACAATAGTAAGCACACATAGCAGATGTGTGAACACATAACAGATAGACATGAACCAGCTGGGGTGTTAATGCACCAGCAAGGTTGGTGACAGTGTGAACTTTTTTTGTAGAATTTCAATGCATGCCTTTCATTCAACTACACTATTAAGCTCTGTTCCCAAATGTTGTCAGCTGCCTAGCTAAGCAACCTATTGAGGCATCGTAGGTGTGAAGCCCATTTCAATAAGTTGCCAGCTAAATTATTCCTTGTTTTGTCCAAAATTGCAGGTGTCGTTGAATGTACTGAAAACAGGCTTATTGGAAAAATGTGTCTCTACGTACATTGTTGCAAAACTATACTGTACAATTCACTGTAGTTTATTGTTTGGCAGTAAAACACCAAAAATGTTATTCCTTTTTACACAGATTATGACAGGGACAGATTATCAATTAAGAAAAACTTATTTTAAAACTGTTTCTTGCATAAAAGTTTGTTATGACCCCACAACACATACCCCTTGAGTGCATAATTGGTAAACTAATACACTTTGTCATTTGCATCACATAACCAACTCCATATGAATGGCTTTCTAATGCAGTAAACTTGCTCTGTAGCTCACATGTAACAGCATTGCACTTGTGATACGGAGCACATGGGTACGTGTCCTGCATGGTTGCATGTTTGCTCAAAAAATGCATTTTTATGTTTTTTTTTTTTTTAACAACACTATCTGTTGGATTAGGGTAGGTTTTTTTTTTTTTTTTTGTAGGTGGTACGTTATTTCCAAACACAATAAAGCTTTAACCTTTTAGTGCCACTCACCACACATTTCATTTCCGAAATTCATTGCTGCGATACGTGCAACAACCAACATAATAAAACATGTTCATAGATTCACGTGCCAGATTCACGTCCATCTGTTTTGGATAAAACTGAATGCAATTTAAATGCCACTCACTAGAGATTGGAACAAAGCCTTATGCTGCATCTGAAATAGCATTCTATTAAAGTATGCACTGCATTTGTGCAAATTTCTTTTCACTGTTTTATGAATATGTATTTGGAAATACTGCTCATTCCAAATACTGAATTTCACATACTACAGTACATTCTGTACTAGACTACATACTACTGAAATTAACGCAAACAGTGAATGCTAACTGAAATGAATGTTCACAGAAAGATTTCTCCATTTATCATAGACCTCCTTGGTTCTCCCATCCCCGAGTTTTACCCTGCAATTGGCAAATTCGCCCAGTATGGGGTAAAATTGAAAGAACCATGAAGGTACTGTATCACTTGGTCTCAAAATAGTAAAAAAATAGCTGGAGACATGCACACATCATATGTTGCCTAAGCATTTCATCCTGCAGATCAATTAGAGCTGGAGAACAGTGAAAAAAACTCAATTCCATCTCTCTTCTTCAGCACAGTAGCCATTGATCTGGAGCGGCCCACTGATTTTCACCAAAATGAGGAAAAAAATATGGATTGATCCACTGTGGTCTTAATTGGGGCCTCAGTGAAAGTGGAAGCATTGATTGCAGCACAGTTCAGAGAGAGAAAGAGCGAGTTTGAGTTTAGCTCAAGGTTTATTTGGTATAGGAAGTTTGGACAGCAAAATTATTACTCTCTCTTCTCTTTTATCTATACATCTGTCTATATGGTACAGCCAATCATTATCTTTCGGTGTGGATTGTTCCCCATGCTCCCTGTTTACCTAGACACATAAACAAGAGCCAATTATTGAGGGACATGATGGTCCACATTGTTGAAGGTTACTTCATAAATACAGTTTAATTTCATCTGCTATTTGTCTTAGGAGTGATGACAATGAGGATGACTTTAAGAAGCAATAAAAGCTGAAGTATTTTCAAGAAAATGAACAGGATTTGTGGCTTGCATTACCATAGAAATCAGCTCCATTCTGTTCCATGAACACGAGTAATACTCTAATGTAGAGTAATACTCCTCGCCGGCTCTTGGGGGTTACATCTGCATTGTGGAATGCCTCATTAATCATGCATGCTAACTCGTTTGCATATTCAAATCTATACGGCAAAAATTCCACCGTGAAATGGGCATGGAGAACCCATTTGATATCGCAGGTGAACCAGACCTCACAGATTCAGTAATTACTTGCGTGGGGTGTAGCTGTGCATGTGTGTGTCATGTACATATTAGAGTGTTTAAAATGCTGGGCGTAGGAGAATATATCTATTATATACTAGTTTCAAATGTCAGTTAACTGTCCAAATAAATAAATAAAATATAAGAAACCACCAAGAAAACTAATAGTGACGCCATAGAAACAACACAAAATGCCATATAAACTGCAAAGCAACACATACACAACCACTGAGAAAACTTTAGCAACTGTATGTCGACAACCATCCAGGGATAAGGCTGCGCCTCATTTCTCTGTCTTACCCCTTACTCTTACCCCTTCCCCTCGGTTTTGCGCGTTCATGTGAGGGAAAGTGGTGTCCCAATTCTAATTTTGATTAAGGGCTAGGGCCAAGGCGTAGGGCTACATAGCCCTTGAAACGAAGTTTGCGGAGGACCACGCTTGAAAGAGAGGGGTAGGAATTTCCCAGAAGTGAGTCTCGTGTTTTATGATACTTTTAATAAAATGTTCAAGCGGTTTTAATTGTAATGTTTTTGTTTTGAATCGCTAGTTAACCGCTAGCTAGCAGCTATTTGCCGTTTGCTAATGTTTTGCTTAGCTATGGTGTCGCCGGCGCCGCCGTTAAATACAGTGAAACAATGTCTTTGACTGATGGCACACAAGCGTGCAAAGATAAAGAGAGACCAGGCAATCGATATCACAACCCGAGACGACGGCATCTTCGTTTGTTTATGTCAACGCGTATCGCCTCTGTTGACGTAGCAGCCAGCTAGTGGAAAGGGAAGATGACGCAAACGGTAATCGAGTGGTGTCTCATTTCTTAGAGAAACGTTCTTCCCCCTAGCCCCCTTCACTCGGTATCGAGGGGCAAGGGGAAGACGCAGACAAAGGGGTAGGGGAAGGGGAAGGGATAAGACAGAGAAATGAGATTGGCCCTAAGTTTCCCAAAAGCATTGTTAGCCAACTATGGTCACAAGTTCCGTCGTTATCAGCATAGTTCAACAAGTCTGTGTTTCCCGAAACCTTAGTTCCAACAAACATTATTATTAATTAATTCACCAAGGGTCCAAACAACCCTCCAAACAAATGATTTTACTGAACTACTTACATGTGTAAAAGCCACAATAAAACTGCATAGAATAAACAGTAATAAAATCCTGGTTGATTTAATCTGATGGCAATCTGGTTGATCGGATGGTCTTCCAGCGCTGTTTCAGCTGTGCGCTCCTATTCTACGGCGCATGGTAAATCAAGACCGGTCAATCTGAGCGATCAAAACAATCCAAAATGAGCAAAAAATTTGAATTTCCTCAAAGGCATGTCCGTAATCTATAGCAAAAAATCTAGCATTAATTCGATCTCAAAATGATTAATTAAAATAAGTTTTTACTCCACCACCTGTGTGGCATCATTAACCAATGTGGTTGAAAGACAAATTTGCGACAATATGGTTTCGGGGATTCGGGGAAACAGTCGTGACTAGCTAGTTGTTTTCTTCAACGATGTATCATACTATGATTAAGCAGCAAATTACGCTCGCTCGCTCGCTCGCTCACTCACTCACTCAAAGTTTTAAATTTCATGTTAAAAAAACTTTCAATTTCTGACCTTTGGCGATGTCTGAAGCTGAGACTAAGGTTAGTGGGACCTTCATGAATTTCTCTTTCTCTATCTTTATCAGATGGGAGAGGAAATTAAAAAACAAAAACAACCACACAAAAAAAATAAGATGAATAAATAACCTTAATTCTTAGACCTGTGGCTGATTATTGGCAGGCATCGCTATTTTACTCTATCGTATGCTTACTTTCTCTCTTTCCTTCTTCCGCAGGCCAGGGCAGCATCTTCCCAAACTTTTAATGGGTCTTTTAATTAGTTTTGCGTTTTAATCTATATCTCATTAAGCAGAGACTCCATTCCCTTCCACCGTGATAGGAGAGGCGAACTGTCTCTTTAAAAAAAGTTCCTAAACCACTGACATCAGACCTGCTTCTGGGAGCCAAATGTCTGTTTATTATGAGCTTTTGACAAATTTTCCACTTCAACTTTTCAGATTGTATTGAATTACACAATAGAAACATTTCCACTAACAGCCTTTTGGACACCAGATTACGTTGTGAATATCTCCTCTGGATGATAATTTAAGCCCATGTTTAGGCAGGTTTCAGAAGTTTTGTGTCCTTCACCCTCCAATTTCACAGATTTTACGGAAATTACACACACACACACCTGCCATAAACCTGCCCATCGCAGAAAACCTTCTGTATTATTATTATTATTTTTTGTTTTTTTTACTTAGTTTGATTTATAAGGTGTTTTCCTTGGATTTCGGATATTGTCATCTTTGTGGACACCTAACCCTAACACACACACACACACACACACACACACACACACACACACACACACACAAGCACAAATCCCACTGACATCACCCCACTGAGAAGCAGGTCTAATCACCCCAGATCATCTCCACTTATCCTATTCCTATCCCTTGCATTTCCTGATTTCCTCTGGCATTCCTACTGTGCTCACTGTGCACATTTCATGAAACCACAGAACAGCAGGAGAAAGATATGAGGAATAGACACAAAACACACATAGACACAGACAGAGAGAGAGAGAAAGAGAGAGAGAGAGAGAGAGAGGCTGCAGCTATTGGTTTGTGATGAATGCTGCATATTGTAAACTCTTAAGTAATCATATCACAGCAAAAGCCATTTACAGTTCATACATATGTAAATGACACAACATTACTGTAATATGACAATGTTTCCTTTTGCTTCTCTGCATCGTTGCATGATAAATTAAACAGAAGCTGCGTGTGTATTCCTAGGAGAAATATGTACATACATATAATCTATGAAACTCTGAAGCGCAAAAAGCGACTTGAGCATTTGTAAATGAGAGGCATCAAGGGAGATACTGATGAATGTACTGACCCTTAGCTGATATGGGACTCAAGACACTACCATATAATTACTCCTGTGTCTTACTAATGCACAGAAATATGAAATTTAAAGGCCAAAATGACCTCAAATGACCTCAAAAAGCAACAAGAGTGCAAAACAGAGAACGCAAGTGTAATGGTATCCATGTATTTCAAAGTAGCAGTCCTTCCACCAACCGTTTCATTTGGCTTTTGTCACACGTTTCACTTTTGTCTTCATTTCATGAGAGTTCACAGTCAGCAGGCATGAAGTCTCTTCCATTGATTCAGGCTTTAACATAGTTAACACACACACACAAACCATTACAGTACTGTGCCATTTCTGATGCAAAACACGTCCTGCATCTCCCTGAGCTTTATATAGACTGGGTTATGGAGTCCTGGCACATATCGGAGATTGATATTCAATCTGCGGTAGGAAAAACTCTCTTTATTCTGTCGTCTCAGAGGAATGTTTGGTGTGCTATTTGATTCACGTCTTAAATGCGTGCTAGTGTCTTCCATAGAGGCTGCTTCATATGTTGTTGATGTATGTGACGTCGTGCCGTAAAGCAAGTCGTGATTCTCACGAGATTTGTCGGGGCGCCACCTCTCAAACTTGCATTGCTGGTTTTGCCAAATCTTGCATAGTGTGCCTTTAAAGGCCTTCACATTCTCAAAATTTCTGTCATTATTTACTCATCCTCATGTCGTTCCAAACCTGTATGGCTGTCTTTCTTATGTGGAACTTAAACAGGCAAACACACCGATGCTTTAACACCTAAAGAACTTTGTTGGCGAAAACCAAATGAGGAAATAGTTCACAGCATTGTATTGAACCTATGTTTAGAACACGTTTTTGACCTGTTCATTGCCTTAACCAGCAGCCTACCAGTACTTCTACTCGACTATTCAGGATTCAATACACAATTCAAAGCAGCATTTGCTGTTGGAAAAATAATCTAATATACACTAAGTGCATTGTGCTAAACTTAGCCAAGAGTCAAAAGCCTCTGCACTCATTCTGGCACAACATAGCAACTACAAGACCTCCCATCATCCTCCTGCCTCAAGGTTACAGCTTAAAAATGTTCTTGATTCAATTAATAATGGATTAGCCCGAGCGAAGGAGTGTATCAGAGAGTGTGTTATCAGGCCCAATGTTCTGAGGCAGGTGAGTCAGGTGTAGGATTGCTTTCACAGACCAACTCGCTGCATTTGTCCTTGAAAACCGTTATCGGTGTAAATATCCACAAAACACAAGTCAAGCTCGTAAGACGGGCCTCTCCATACCATTGAAGAGGTTTATCATTGGCCTACCACCACAAAGTGGACTTGCTTTCATTTGAATTAGGTCTACATTTACATGGACACATTTGCTTCAATTGGAATGAATTCATTGATGAATCCGAACTTAGTGTTTAAATGAACGCCAAATTAAGTGATCGGGTTGATGTGCGCGTTTTTATGTCACAAACTTCAAATCGGAATTGAATTTTGACATGGGCACACTGCACGATTATACATAGTTTCCTGCTGTTTGCACACACTAATTATTCTCAACATTGCTTATTTTCTTTGTTTTAAAGAGCAGACTTAATATTTATCTATTTCTGGTTCTAATTAGGAGACGACGAGCACATAAACCGTAGTGCAGTGCTGCTTATATTTATCAAGCAGTAAAGACGCCCCTTCCAGCGCCCAAAGCAAGGCGTCTGAGGATGACAGAAACCAGGACTGGTGGGACGTTGTCCAGCTCCACTTCACAGACGATGAGTGGAAGGAGAATTTTAGAATGACATGATTCAACAAAATTCAACAACAACAACAGCTCGTTCCACGTCATACGTCATTACACATACAGTCATTCTGACTGACGTGGTTACATGTGACTTTTTTTTTTTACGGATTATTTGGGTCCATGCAAACACAGCTTATGCTAAAGTTGTGCTGCTTAATATTTTTGTGCAAATTGTGATTTTTTTTCTTCTCCAGGATTCTATGCTAAATAGAAAGTTCGAAAGAACAGCATTTATTTAAGATAGAAATCTTTTGTAATATTTTAAGGGCCCTATGCGGTGGCAGGTGCGACGCAATTGTTTTTTGCTTGTCCCGTAGATGGTCTGCTTGCGGTCTTTAACCTCGCACACCAGCAGATCCGTTTCCTCTCTTGAGAAGCGTTCGGTCTTTCCACTTGCAAATTCCGTCATGTAAATTGCGAATCCGCCATGGCGCGAGCGACACTGGCTTTTAAAGGGAATGGGAGATGAGACTCTGATTGGTTTATTGCACTTTACGCCCAAAACACACCCATTAGTCATTAAGAGAATAGCGACAACCCTTTTGGACAATGCACAGGGCGCGCCGACCATATTTCCTGTCATTAAACTAGCAAAAGTGGATTCGGACACGTCCTAAGTGAACTTGCGCCGTGCGCTTTAGACCATGCACTTAGATCGTTAAAATAGGGCCCTAAATGTTTCCAGGGTCAGTTCTGATCAATTGAAAGCATATTTGCATAAAGGTAGATACATTTTGGGGGTAAATACATGTAGATGTTTGAATTTACATTGAACTGATTGTTCTGGAAAAATAAAAAGGCCTTATATTGAGTGTTATGATGAAAGAGCTGCTATAAACAAAGTTGGTCAAATGAAAAATCAATGACTCCTGTTCACCCTGCATTTTCGAAAAGTGACCCCTACTTTGAAATAACTCAGACTTCCCTATAGATACCAAATGATACTTTAATAGGAAATTTTATGATGGCAGAGCATATCATACAACCAGGTTTAACGCAAGAAACTGAAAGGAGACAAATGCTTCTGTTTCTGAGGCAGCACATCGCTGAATGGGAATCAATTGGGACGACTAAATCACACAGAAGGGAGAGACGGGTCCAGCTGGGAACAGAGAAAATGATTTAAAAACACTGACTAACCTGATCCGACTGATTCCACATGAGGCAATGCATGAAGAAAGGGAGAAAGAGAGAGGGAGATCAAAAGCACATCACATACACACAACCGACATTCAACACACAAACATGCAATCTGTGCTGATTGTGGCATTAAATTAACTACGGCTTGGAAACATCTCAAGAATCCTAAAACATCTTTACAGAGTGATGAATGTTGGTAACCTTAGACAATCCGTGCACCACCGTCATTTGTATTTGAGTAAATTGTATCAGCGTGTGATTAACTTCCTGCTGTTGTCTGCTAAAAGGAGTTCTCTTACAAAATGACAAGAGCATGTGAAGATACCTTGATGAAATGTAATAATAGGTTTTTGTTGTGACCCACAGTTAGGCATCCTGGGGCGAGACAATCAAAAACACATGAATTCATTTTTATCAACAACAGAATAAATTCTAGAATGCTTTAAAAAAAAGAGGTATGGGACAAAGCACTGATCCACAATTGGACGAGAGAGTCCCTTGAGCAATGAAACTCTAACCTTTTCATTACAGTGATATATCTGGCATGAGGTCCCGCTAGTGTTGTCACGGTAACCCTGTGATGAACCTTGACAATGCCCCTGAGACAACGCATGAGACTGCTGTAAGCCGGTCCCTGCCCAGCACATGCCACATGCCACATTATGTTATAAGCAGATTCAGAATTTAGAAAATTAGACCCCTGCAGACCCTCACTATTGTGTATCAAGGTCAATAAGTCTGTTAAAGTTTATGAAATTTGTATCTTTTTATGGCAGGGCATAAAAGGTTTGTTCAGGTTATGTCATGTGGTGTGACGTAATAATATTTATAAGGTAATAATTATTAATATTAGTAAAAAAATTATTCTATAATATTTGAATAATATATTTAAAAACTAAAAACGGAATTTTTTTTTTTTTTTACTTGATGGTTACATGATGAAACATGACATTTAAGAATCATTAAATTGAGAAATCTCTTGAACATGATATAAAACTGAAACAAACATTAAGTAAATTAAGTTAACAAAAAGTAAATTTCTAAGAACTGTTTTAAACTACCTTTCCCCCTTTATTTGTCATTAACCCAATAACAAATACTAATAAATTAGCCAATATGTCTAATTATATATCTTTTGAGGATTGTCATGCATGTCATGCTGGAGTCACACGTGGTTCGATTGCCTGGTTAGCCGTTTTCAGCAGTTTTCACACTTGGTTTGATTGTCTGGTCCAAACCTGAGTTCGATTGCTCCCCCTTCCGCTTGCCCCAGCTGGATTTTGTGTTCACATTATATGTTATATTATTTGGGTCTGAACCAGCAGATTTTTACCCCTGTTGCTTGCAAACTATGGTGCAGAAGGCAGCAAAATACATATTCACTGTTGCTCACCTCACATTTAGGCTGTTTTGGTTTTGTCGAATCATACGTCATCAATAGTGGTTCACTTCCACAATTTAGTGCGACCACGTTCATAACAGCAGCGAACCGCACGGAGTTCACATGAACCTAGTTGACTTGGGTACAGATCGCGGGTGCGCACCTGAGATCGGAAAACAGCGTTCACATTATCCAAATTAATCGAACTCTGACATCTATTAAGGTCCGCACCAAAAGAGCTAGCGTGAAAGCACTCTTAATGTGTTAATGATAGTTAATGCGTTGTGTTTAGGACCATTTTGGACAACATTAGAGAATCCATGAAAAGGAAAATATGTCAATTATCCATTTCTATACAAAAGTATAATTTGAGTGAAAATGCATTTGAGCTAGCGTGAATAAATGCCACACACACACACACACACACACACACACACACACACACACACACACACACACACACACTTCATCAAACTCAAACTTCAAGTCAAACTTCATCTAATCATTGGATTAGTGATCTAGGAATGCAGCATGTTAAATATTTATTTTTCATTTTACATGCTAACTTTTGTTTGTGAAATATTTAAAAATCCTAAAATTGTATTCAAGAAAAATAACAGACTTTCAATGTGTTCTCAGATTTTAAATATAACACATATAACACCAATATACCTAAAAAAAATATATAATAAAAAAATAATAATTGTGAGGCCAGTACATACTTTGATTATAAGCTTGAGAAAGTGAGTGAGTGAGTGCGTGCGTGCGTGCGTGCGTGCGTGCGTGCGTGTGTGTGTGGATGCACAGAGGAGTATATCCTGAATTCAGATACAACACGAGATGTGGTTCCATCCCAGCAGCCTCCACTGCTCTTTCAGAAGCTGCTATCACACTACACATCAATCTCTCTGAGTGACATTTAATTCCCTTAGCCAGGAACACACTGAATGGAGCATCTTAGAGAGCCGCATACATGCACACTTGCACACACACACACACACACACACACACACACACACACACACACTAAACTCAGTGATCTTTACAAACAGGATCAGGTTAAGATGATAAAACACAAACAATTATGTAGGTTTGCATGTAAGTGAATGTGTGTGTGTGTGTGTGTGTGTGTGTGTGTGTTTGTATTTATGTGTCATAGTCTAGCTCACACACAGATGAGCACGCTAGTATAGACGTGACAAAGACAAATTGCATGTCTCTGAGACAAAGGAATTTCATCAGAAGTGTTATGACGTGTGTGTGTGTGTGTGTGTGTGTGTGTGTGTGTGTGCGTGTGTGTGTGTGTGTGTTGATAGTGTAATAACATTAAAAAATATTACTGTTTTTACTGTATTTTTTCCAAACATAAAAAATATACAAATTTATACATACAGTAAATGCATGCATGCATACATCAATTAAATTGGCAATTTTTTATTTACTTTAAACATAAGTTTAACAGTATGTGTGTGTGTGTGTGTGTGTGTGTGTGTGTGTGTGTGTGTGTGTGTGTGTGTGTGTGTGTGTGTGTGTGTGTGTGTGTGTGTGTGTGTGTGTGTGTGTGTGTGGCTGATCGGAGGTCAACGGGTGATGTTGTGTATCATATTTAATCTCATTTAAACTATTAGCTAGATGAAATGATCCAGGGACACATTGTAATCCTAGATTAGGACAGATACATTGAAAGCGATAAAAAATGGTAAAGACCATGACCTGATTTCATTAGCCCATTAAAATGCTCTGGTTTACAACCCCCCCAAAAATATTACCAGCATCATATATAGAGGGTCTTATATACGACAGAATGGTTGTATGCATGTAAAAGGGCTAGAAACATGTTGAGAGCATATATTTAACCGCAATCCACTGATATCTGTGATATCTAAAATGAACTACGGGCTAGTCATGTCCACATCATAATGCTCTCAATGTTGCATTAATTATACGTCAGATTCATGAAAAAAAAATCCAATGAAACCAAACATACAGAAAGCTTGACGTCTCAAGGGACTCGCTCTCACTCATTTTTATGGGCTGCTTATCGCTACCCATTTTTAAACAACACTGACGTAAACAAATTAGCGGCGTGCGGTAGTGACTTTTAGCCCGGCGCTCCATCATTAGCCGCGGCACCATCTCCTGTGAAGAGCTTGACTTTGCGGCAGCAGCTTTAATAAGGTCACAGGGAAACGCTCACACGGGCTGTTCCATCAGTTAAAGCGACTGAACCTCCTAGCAGCCATTATCCCTCCCGCTCCATCCACAGCTGCTCTGCTTACACCCAGAACACAGTGATACTACTGCAGAATACCAATCAGAGAGAGAGAGAGAGAGAGAGAGAGATGCGCTGTCAGGGTTAAGAGGCTGCTTTTACTAGCAGGTGGCCTAAGTCACATTTCTTTTCTGTTGTGTTCTATTTGCATATTCTCTCTGCAAAATATTTTGAAAACCCACAGAGAATCCCTGTAGTACGTTGACAGGCCCTGTCATACAGCGGAAGGCGGCAGCGCAACTGTTGCTCTGCCGGTTTAATAAAAGCAAGGAGGTAATATATTCTGACAAATGTTTAGATTGCTTCTTGCAAAATCTCACAGAAGACCGTAATGGTAGTGATTAATGTTGCCATACCACCATGTACAACCACATCCAAACAGGAGTTTTGTAACTTGTAATGAAGTCATTTTTGCTGTAAGGTATCTGTACTTTTACTCAAGTATGGTTTTCAGGTACTCTTTACACCTTGTTGCAAATGGCCTTCTTTAAGAAAAAAACAAATCTCTCTTAAAGCTACAATATGTACGATTTTTGTAATAAAAAACTCAAAATGCAGTTGTGTACTTTTGTAAATCCAGAGTAATTCCAGTTTTAAATAATGGCTCGTCTCTTGTCATTGCCGCCTATCAATGACGTAATATCCACGCTATCCTCGGTTTCCCCTTGTTTGAAACTGTAGATGCCTCATTGTCGGCCGTTTCAATGGGCCGCTATACGTAAGCCACCTCCTAGTTCTAGTTCCTAGAACTATTGGCTAAAGTACCCGGATGTCGGCGTGTTCGCACCGCAGGAACTAGGAACGATTTTAGTTCTGGATGAACCATTTGGAGGAACTAATTTAGGTCCTACTTCAGAGTAGGGTCTAAACCAGCACTATAGGAACTACTCGTGACGTTAGTGTACGCTCATACGTGTGAGCGTACGTTAGTGTACGCTGATTGACCGAACGCACGCGGAGCACCAGCACCCGCCATTTTTAAAACAGCTAGAATGTAAACACGCAGATTATAGCCTATATATTTACTCCAGAAACTAACTATACAAACATGGAAAACAGTGATAGATGGGTCTCTAAACCTTTATGCTGAAGAGAAAATCCAACGCAACTTTGAGGGGACCAAGCCAAACATGATTATGTTTATCTGCCCAGCTAGCAACACTGGACATCAACCACACGGCAGAGGCTAATAATCTTTTTTTCATATACTGTCTACTTTCTATAACAGTTCTATCTAATAACATATTAAACAGTACTGTTAGACAGATCGCTAACTAATAAACACAGAGAATGCGAGCATTGTTTTGCTCTGGCGTTCTCAGCGCCGCCAAAATAAAGGTCCGTCGCTCCGTCAAAATAAAAGTCACCGTGCTTGCGTCACTCCCTTACCCCTCCTACCAGTTCCTATGGCCACTTGGCCAGTGCGAACGCAAACAGCAAAACCGAGTTTGGGGGAGAGTAGTTCTTAGAACTGTTTAGAAGTGGACAGTTCCTAGAACTAAGTTCCTGTAACTACTTGGTCGGAAAGCGGCTTATGTATATATATTTATGAGTACAGAAAATACAAATAAACATCCGTAAACGTAGATAAACTGAGGCAAGCAGGTTTTGGGAAAAACAGAGAAATAAAACGAGGATCAATATTGGCGTGGCGTTTTCAGGATGGAGAGAGCTTCGCGACAAACTTGGACTTGACAGAGACTCTGTTCTCACATGTGTTTCAATATGGTAAGCAAATATATAATTACTGTATGCATACTGCACTTTGTTTGTACTTCAGTAATGCTTTTTATCAAGTCTGGTGACCAAGTCTATGGCAGTGAAATTAAATACAGTATGTGTTGCACAAAAATATTTAGTCATTACTTGCAAATACTGTGGTTTCGTTCAAATTTACTTTTAGTACGATTGTATTAAACGTGTAAAACTGCGCAGCATTAACCCACCAAATCATTTGACAAATAATCACATATCAGTAACAGGCTAATATCATTACATTTCACATTCCTTGCAGTTAATTCATTACGATGAGTAGTGTGATCAAACGTACTACAAAAACTAATTAATTACCTCATCCGTGAACATGATTCGTGAATTATACGGATTATACGTAACATCTCTGGATGGTGAAAACGACATCTCCCATCGTTCCACTCTCCTTCCTAGCGTCATCAAGCTTCACCTTTGTTATTGTTTTGGAAATGTTACCTCTGGCAGCGGAAAATTACATATTGTAGCTTTACATTCTCTTAAAATGTGCTGAGAAAATCAAGACCAGGAGATCAGGGGAGGAAAAAATAACAACCTTGTCGTGGTCTAGGCACAGGGTCTTAAAGCCCTTGCTTGTTTCTGCAATGCCTTTGTTTGTGAGATCAAGAGGGCAGATCGATTTCTCCTTTCAATAAAAATGTACTCAGAGGTGCTGTAATCTTGACAGACCTTTGGGCTATCAAGGGCTTGCTGGGTAGCGGGACAGGATTAAGGGTAAGAGAAGTCTTCAGTGAGAACACACCATTGAAACCACAGCTTTTAATCTTACTTTTCAAGACGTTTGAGAAAAACTGCTTAACAGGTTAATGCTTTAACGGTGGAGAAAAAAGGAGGACAGAGCTGAGATTTATGGGTTCCAGCAAGACAATATCTGGTAGCAACTTTATGCAAACATCATATTATTTATTTAGACACCTGAAGCCATAACTGGCATTAATCATTTTGCATAATTACACATGGGAATGCAATTGACATGTGATTGATTGACAAACTTGGGTGTCGTGCCTCTGGGACAGATTGATTGAATCAGCTTTATCTATGTTACAGAAGGCTGTTGCAGTCAAAAAACATCGCTTAGGGGAAATTATCAAGGACGGAACAACAAACCTAAAATTCTAAGTTTGCATCTCACTATCGACCAAAGCACTGATGTAATATCCCTTGCAACAAAGCAAACAAAGCAAGTATATAGAATTAATGAAATCTCAACACTCAAGTAAGTGTGCGAATGAGAAAAAGAGAGAATGAAAAAGAATCGCCAGCCCTGCTGTTGGAAGTGAGTGTCACTGCATTAGCCATTCAAGTCCAGTGTAAACATGGCGGGTCATCAGGGAGTCCGGTTGGATCAATACAGCAGCACTGCTCTAAGCTCTGCCTTCATAGGGGACCGGAGATACAGCCATAGATGACAAGACACCTCATTTACACTTAAACGTCCCGCGCATTACTACACACACTTCCTGTACTCTAGACGGAAATGAGACGCTTTCTCCCAAAAATACACTATCCATCTTGAACATGCTTTGTTAAACCGCTCAGACATACAAAAGTAGAAGGAAGGTTGTTGTTTTTTGCCCTTTTGAGGTGTGTGTGTGTGTGTGTGCGTGCGTGCATGTGTACCCTAAAGGGATGGTTCGGAGTAAAATCAACCTAGGGTCCTTTGCACCATGACCTCGGGCCAAACACCCCCCCAGAAGCCTTTTTTTTCCCTTGGTCGAACATTATTACAGTTAGAGCTTATTTAGAGATATCAGCCGAATGGCTTAGTGCAGGTGCTAATGGATCCAAGGATGTATCTCATAAATTACCCCACTAATAATGCCCAGAATGGTACCAAACTTCAGTAGTACAAATAGGTCCTGTACTCATAAAACGAAGCATTGGAAAGTTTGTAAGTACATCAAGAGTTTATCTAAATAACAGTTGCCTGATAGTTCATGCTACCGCTAACATGGACGTGCATCAAAGCATCCAGAGGTGGACAGAGTACACAGCTTCATTACTTGAGTAAAAGTACAGATACCCCTTGCTAAATTTTAATTTTTATTTAGGAGTGTTCCTTTAAGTAAAAGTACTGAAGTACTTGTTTTTAAAAGTACTTGAGTATCAAGAGTACAAGAGTACATTTTCTAAATATTGCATTACTACTGCCACAGTGCTTACATTGGTAAACACAGCAAACACTTGAAGCGAAAACTATCATTAACTTGTTCAGAAAATTGAAATAGTCTGGCGAGGTGGGGCCACGGGTTGGCACATTCCCGGGATGGACCTGCTGTGTCTCGTCCATGGTTTCGTCTCTTATCTAAATCTGACCATGGAGGTGACTTTGGCAGAAAGCTGAAGGTGATTGCTGATAGGCTGTCCCAATCAGTGGCGCCTGCACAATCCAATCACGTTTGAGAGGGAAACAACAAATTGAGGGTTTCCGAGATTTTTCTTTTTTCCTTTTTTTTTCTTTTTTTTAGAAGAAGCAACGGGTACTCACGGTTATGGATAGAAATGTAGCGGCGTAAAGACTACAATATTTGCCTCTCAAATGTACTTGAGTAAAGTCATGAGTACTCCCCAAAAATGATACTCGAGTAAAGTACAGATCCCTCAAAATTGTACTTAAGTACTGTACTCAAGTAAATGTACTCCGTTACTGTCCGGCTCTGAAAGCATCAAAATAAAGAGTTAGACATACAAAATATCAAGCAGAAAGTCTAATAATACTCTAATGGTATTGACGTGTAGTTGCAAAGCTACTCATAGTTAGTAGAATGTCTAAAGTGGACTAGCCGACTTGGCGGCTCATGCTACCGCTAAACCGGACGTCGAGGTCACTTCCGTTATTTGGGAAAAGCATGTAAAAGTCCAGGCAGAAAGCGATGCATAAGGATGTAGTGTAACGAGAAATTATAATTTTTTCCGATGTGTTGACAACTTAGTGTTAACCAATAATTGTTGCAAACTGGTACTACCAACAAAATATTAGTGCATTCCTGGAAATGGCTGTCATTACACTACATCCTTAGGCATCGCTTTCACCGAAAATTGTAACAGAGTAATCATTTAACCGTCATTAACAGATTAATTATTCACATTGAGTTTGGACAATCTCAGCCATGCACTACAGTAGATGCTCGCATGAACGCACACAAGCTACAGGGACAAATACATGTCTATATAAACTCACGCTGCAGCATACCAAAGACCTCAGAAGATATCGCCATGAATAAAACATCCGTCCAGTGCACATGTAAACACACAAAGGCTATCTCACTCTTTCTCTCACACACACAAGCTCTGAATTACACTAGTTCAAGCTCACAGATTCACATATAAAAAGAAAACACATGCGTGAACATATTCCCACACAAACACTGTCATTTTATGTACAGAAAATGCGTTTTCAATTGCTGACGCTATTCCCCATGCCCTTCAGAATGAGAAGATGGTAACGTTGTACAAGCGTTGAATAAATGGATTTGTTAGCATAGCTCTAACCTTCTACCCCAACACCCATATTTGCTGAGATTTATTCCTCCTCCTACTGGCCTCCCTGCTGAGCTCTTTCTATCAGGAAAAGACAATCAGAGATGGAGAGAGAAGGACTGGGGCCTGTACGGCTAAACCCCAACTTACAAAATGCAAGAAAAGACCATAGACTGTAAAAAATATGGACAAAGCGTCTGTGACGTCACCCATAGACTTTCTGAAGAACGGTTTTGAGGCCGTTTATGGGGGGTATGGGCGGCGCCATCTTGGAAAATCTTGGGAAATCCTAACCCCGCCCACCTTCTGGCCAATCCATATATGGGTAAAGGACGCGAGTCCGGTTGTTCTGCAAATGGAACAGCGCGCGTCACTCAGCTCGCTCTGCTACTCCGGTTATCTCTGTATCTCGCGTATTTTAGGCAACAATAAAACGAAATATGTTATAAAACACCACACTAACTCTTTTCGTTTTCATTTAAAGAAATCTTAAACATTATAGCCACACAAATGTGGTTCAGGCAACGCGTATTGATTATATTCACTGCATATAACGTTAGCCTATTTATAACAAAACGAAATATAAAACACAACCCTGCCTCTTTTCGTTTAAATATAATATAAAAATATTAAACATTTTAATATGGTCCAGGCAATATGTGCATTTGTACTAAACAACAGATGTTGCAGTTAACAACATTACAGATCATCTTCGTTGTATTAAAATTTAAAATGACAAAACTCAACCCAGTCTCTTTTTGTTAAATTTCAGTAAAGGGTACAAGAAGCTATACAAATAAAGCAAACAATTCAGTCAAACATACAAAGTCAGTGCTCTAATCTAACCATACAACGGTAAGTTAAATAGCTTATAAAGTTATGAAACTTCACTTAGCCCTCAGCCAAAACGATTGGCCAGGGAACAAATTATAGATTCACGAGACCAAAAATCGCCCGTTAGATATACACAAGACAAATTATATCTCATGTTTAACCACTACAGAGACGCCAGAGTCAGCGGCAAACGTCAGAACGACTAGCTGAGGAAAGGCTGTTCCAGGCGGGGTACGTGAGCGCCGAGCGCCCGGTGATCGTCTGGATCTCACAACCTGGATAAAATTTTCATAAAATCTTTATAAATAAACCACAGATTTGAGCTTTAAACAACTACATTCTCGCCTGAAAAACTCTTAAAACTACATTTCATGATACAAAAACAGTAGTATTATATTTCAACTGTATATAAAAAAAAATGGCGCTTCTTATGTTGTCATTCTCCTTGGCGCAGCCTATGCTCGTTATCAGCTGTCAATCAAGCTGTCAATCAAAGTTAACCACGCCCTTATTTGTCATACATTTTATATCTAAATACGATCTAAACTAACGAGTTCACCCGAAATTTCGAAATTCACCCCCCTCACAGTTGTCAGGCACTCGGAACCTATCGAAAAATACAATAAAAGTCCATGGGACCAACCTGTAAAAACATGAATTTATGCTGTGAAAACGGACATTTTAACATGGTGGTCTATGGACATTTGCTCCCTTTTGGGACCTGCCCCTAGCGGATTTTCGATGTATTGCAGTTTTTCGCACTTCCGGGTAGGCTTCATTTTTCAGATTAGAATGTTGCCGCTTGGAAAAGACAAGACAAACGTGACTTTTTGCATCTGAAGAAAATTCAACCTCTTTACACACACCCTGTGCAAATACATCCGTTTATATGCGCCCTCTGTTACTTTTGAGATAAAGTGACATGCTAAATTGCTTATTGAATTCAATACGACGGATTGTTCTTTCACTTATAAGACAATCCCGCTTGAAAAAAGATAATTATTATTACAGAAGATGAGTACAAATCAATGCACCTGTTAGCACATGTATGCTGCCAAGAGAATATTCAATGTGTGT
This sequence comes from Rutilus rutilus, assembly GCF_951802725.1. Taxonomy (NCBI): domain Eukaryota; kingdom Metazoa; phylum Chordata; class Actinopteri; order Cypriniformes; family Leuciscidae; genus Rutilus; species Rutilus rutilus. The sequence continues at coordinate 23,719,793 of NC_140220.1, read as the reverse complement.
ATTTTAATCAGGAAGATGACATTTTTACAAGGTTTGCAATATGAATATTCCCTGTTGGATGTTAGTATGAAATTCAGCAGATGTTTTTGCAACATTTTAATTTACAGTGTATGTGAATCCTTTTTTTTTTTTTTTTTTTTTTTTTTTATGTTTATCAGATATTAAGCCACAAGACGCCACTGTTACGGGGCTTTTTTGGCAAAATCACTAACACAGCTTTTCAACATTTTGATAGAACAGCAATGTTTAACATTCAATAAATAGTTATATATTAACAATATTTAAATAATAATAGTAATTATTATTATTATAAATGGGTTGTGAATAAATTCATCTTTGATTTGTCAGTGATGTGATATTTACGAAAAGATTTTGTAGTCTACAGTTAAACTAGATTACTTGAAAAAATGTAATAATAATAATAATAATATTTATAAATTATTATTATTATTTGCCATGTTAAAGGCGTTTCACTTTTGTGGGGCAGTATTTTACTTGCATTTCTCAAATAAAAACATTTTATGATCAAATAAACGTTTTTACACCTGAAGTTAATAACAATTTACAATTTTAAATTGTAAATTTACTATATTTTTTAGATTTGTAATACACAGATTAGTCAATACATAAATATTAGAATTAATGTTTGAATTAAATAATGTGAGCATAACGAATACCTCTCAATTTATCTAACCCCTCTTCACTATAAACACATTTGCTCTCTCTCTCACCTGAGAGCTGCAATAAATCCATTCACGTAGGAGTATGTTAACGAGTTGTTTGTATATCTGTTTGTGTGTGTGTGTGTGTGTGTGTGTGTGTGTGTAGCTGTGCTGGGAGTCAGGCTTAACCCTCACTGCAGAGTCATCCATCTTATCTTCTGTCAAACGGCCCCTGAGTGCTTGACACGTGTGCATGCGTGCTGAACACACACACACACACACGACAACACACACAGACTACACATGCAGATTGTCTATGTTCACACAGATATTGTTTGGGATCAGGGGTGTGAAGTAACAAATTACAAATACTCATGTTACTGTAATTAAGTAGGGTTTTTTTTTCTTCAGAAATTGTACTTTTTGAGTAGTTGAAAAATTTTGTAATTTTACTTTTACTTGAGTACATTTTAAGTGATGTATCGGTACTTTTACTCCGCTATTGCCTTCCGTTTGTGGTCGTTACTCGTTACATGCTTGTTTTAATTTCATTTTTATCCATCGACGTGATTGGATCGAGTAATCGGTCTCGTGACTGTCATCAAATCAAATTCTGTATAGAAAACTTTAACAACTAGCCTCTGCTGTTACATTTAGCAAGTGCACTTGCGCAAAAATTTTTTTCAAGTTAAATTTATTTTTTAATTTTTTTGGATGCTGCTGATAAAACAGCTTCGCTGAGACTACAAAGTGACATGCATTTGTTTGTGTGTGTGTGTGTTTGTTTCTTTTGTAAGTTTCCCCGGATATACCTCCCTATTTAATGCACAATTTTCCTTACAACAAGTTATATTATCAGCATAACAATGCGAGTAAATGGTTGCCGTGTAAAATGTAAGGGATGATGCCCCCCTTCTTAGAACAATGTGCATTTACGTTTAAACATATTTAATTGCATGGAATTACAGTGTTATTGGTGTTCTCACGCCTTGTTTAACGTGGGTCTCACGATCACAATCTCGCCAGCTTCGGTCACCAAACAGAGGTAATTGCTATATACCTGAGATCGGTCGCATTCACGCTTACACAATCAAAGATACTTAGGTATAGCCCCCGTGATTGCATACACTTCAATTTAACATAACGTTTACTTCAGTTACTTCAGAGGTATAGCCACTACTACAGATATACTGTAAGTCGACCAACTTTACTTCTCTTATAATAGCTTTGGATTGGCCATGCCGTGGTTTCCCATGAACACTTATCTAAAGTAACATTAAATTAAAACAGAGGTAAGACACAGCCAGATTTAGATTGGTCAAGCAGCACTTTTGCTGCCCTAAACGGAAATTCACTTCTTGTCTTTGCAACCACGTACAGTACACTTGAATTAGTGCCAAATATTAGTCGTCACTAATCTGACGCAAAACTTGCGGTAACATACGAATCTGTTTTATCTACTTGGGAAAACAATTTCAGAGTCAGTCGGAGTAAAATCAAATGTAACAATTTATTTTGTCAGGTAAATGTGTCATGCCAATTTCATAATCAGTTCAAAGATAATAAATACAAAACATAAAACGCTCTGGAATAAAGAGAGAAGAAGCGAACCTGACATTATAAAATACATGATGCGGAGTGCCTGCATACACTCTCAGCATCACAGGCTGATTTGAGTTACAAATCGCCCTGAGCCTTCTTCAGCATCTCTCTAAATACTCAGACCAAGGCAGAAACCTCTTTTTAAATGTAAACATGAGTTCACAGTGGGAATTTGCATTAATCACCGTCCCAGACTTACTGGGGACAGGGGTGGATTTACATTGGTACACACACACAGCAGTTAACAAGATATCTCTAAACTCTTCACACCTTATTACCTTTTTGGTTTACTTCTGTGGGAATGATACCTTTGTACCAGTCGCACTGAGACATTTCAAATGATACCGAACATATAATTACATATAATTCATTATTGTACACATTTTACATTGCATAGGTTTTTAGTGAGTATTAGGTGGGAAGGAGAAGAGGGGGAGATGATGAGACTGTAAAAGTGAGGTGTGAGCTGCACTGTGTGGTGCGTCTCGGATGTTGCTGTTACATATGCAAGAGAGAGTTCAAATGTTCATTCTCAGGAGAGCCTTTTGCTTTCTCGCGGGGTAGCCCAGACTTACTGGCACCCGCCTTACAGAAAGATGCATTCCTAGGTTATCACAACATGACACAAAACGGCAGTCATGAGAATTCCTGTGCCAACAATCCACTAAACAGTAAAAACAATAAACAATGAGGCAGAAATTAGCATGATTTATTCACACCGTGGTGCATACAGGGAAGCAGAGTCTATCATCAAACACTACAGTGTAGGGTTTGAGGGCGAACCAAACACAAATGAATCTTACAGGTGATTCGTTCAAATATAATTCCACACAGAACTCAACACTCCAGACCCCAAATCACCAATCCAGAACCATAAAATCCAGGCTCCAGCCAATCTACGCTAACCAACGAAAACCCCCAGCTAAGAACTGTATAGCCATGCAAGCTTCAAAGAGATGAGTCCAACTAAAGGAAGAACGTTGTCAATGTTAGATAGTTTGGAAAAGACTGATTGGTTCAGAGATGGCAAAGCTCAGGGCCCGACCAAGATAATGGCAGAGGTTGCTTGATCCCACGACAGATATACAAAACAAACCTCCTTCTTAAGGACCTCTGAGGGTTGAAATCTCTTAAAACCACAGAGACTTTACCTATAAAAATACATAAAATCATCCCAAAACAATTCTCGATGGACTTATAATCAAACATCGTGCCACTACATAATTCTATATTGTGTCTACAACCTATATGTGTGTCTAATATGCTTAGATCCCATATAAGTCATGTAATTGTTATAACGATTAGATGTTTGAATGAAAGTGTGTCTCGTTTCCTATCAGTACGATCGTATGTTCTTAATTCAAAAGATGGCTTGATTGAAATCTGTGTAAAATGTTTCGTATTCTTATAATAGTAATGATGTCTAAACTGTGGCCTCTGTACTCTCTACTAGAGCTGGAGAGTAAAGAGATCACAGATAACGCATGATTTACGATAAGAAGTGAAGAAAATGCCACCTCTCAAATAAAGACAGTGCCTAATTGGTCAGAACTCATCCAGGAGGCTGGACAAAAATTTGAGTTTAAAATCTTAGGACCCGAACAAAGCTTGAAGAGAAAAAAGTAGCTTAAAAAAAAAATCATGGAGAAGCCATGACGTAGTAACCAGACAGACGAGTAACCATGTAGACGAGCAGACGAAAGAAACCCAAATCAAGATCAGAAGAACATGGGTTAAACAGCTTCATCCAAGCCATCTAACAACTCTCGTCTCAATTTTCTTTCTTTTCTTAGTTTTCTTTTCTTTTCCGTTGTGAGTCTCGGTTCTAAGTTAAGTTTTGTGGCCAAGTTTCGGTCCATGATTCGACTGCAAAGCCCACCTCCAACTTCAAAGACTTTCCATCCATCCGCCATCACACCACGTGATTGGCCGCCCCAGCCATCTATCCAGGCACGAGGAGACGCCAGCCAGTGAACCCGGGAAACCCCTTTTACGCCGACAAAGGGAATCCCCAAAAGGAACGCAAAGACAAACAAGTAGCCTCCAGACTCTTAAGCTGAACTAGTGCATTAATATAGATTTAATAACCCGCCTAAGAAACGATAGAAGGGTTAAATTCATGATTGATGGTTCATTCAGGTCATGTCTTATAAGTGCATATAGAAACTTGGGATTTCATCATCTCACTCTTAAAACTCATTCATTCCTCACTCTCTTTCTTTCTGCAACTTGTATGAATGTGTGTGCGTGTGTTTGTGTTATATATTAGTTTTATGTGTTAGAATAAATAAGAATAAAGTCTTGTTTGTATTTTAAAGAGAAGTGTTACTTGTGTTATATGCTTACGAATTTAATGTCTTAAACTGCTGATCTAAGTTACCTTGCTAATAAATAGTGTTTCACTATAGTTTGGATATTTATATCCGCTGCAGAGCTGATAGTTACGGCCGGTTCAAATGAACACTGGATGAGTCATTTGCATGGCCGTAATAAGTGATTCTTTCGAATTCCCTATAAATTAATTAATAATTTCTTTTGAGCTAAATTGACCTGTCGGAAACCCCTACATTACAACAGAATTCCCAACATAATACATTTGTGAAGGGTTCAGGGTGGCACTTCATGTCTAAAAGGTTGTATAGACCCCTGCTATATACAAATGTGTGTTCACGTCAGTCATCCTGTAAGCTAAATATGCCGACTCCATAGGCAGCACTCCAGCAGACAGGAAATCTCCCTCTCTCTCTCTCTCAGATGTAACCTAGCCAAGCATGCTTTGAGTGCACCAGCGTGGTTAACAGCACAACTCCCACACACTCCCTGTGTCATTCTCTCACACCAGCAGCACACTCTCTGGCCAGCTCTCTCTCTCTCTCTCTCTCTCTGCATGGTCATTGGCATTCTCCTCATCTCATTCATATGTAGGTTCCTCAGTTTTAATTCACAGCAAAAAAGCTGCCGACACACAATCACAGGTTTGAGCACGTCTCTTTGTCTCTTTTCTCATTCATATTAAGGTGTAATACATCAGTGCACAGGAATTGTGTGGGTCAAGCTGTAAGACAAATCAAAAGCATACCAGGATGTTCATTTATTATATATTATTATTTCAACTAACCACAACCCAAACCCCAATCTTCAATGTACTGTGGCAGCTTTTAAAGCGAAGCTAAGAAAAAAAATTATTACACCATGTAACAAATCAGATATGGATAGTATTTCCACACTGAATGTGAAACTGCTACAAAATAGCAGCCTATCAGAACACAATTGATGTTTATTGTATAGTTAAATAAGGAGCAGGATTTTGGACCAATGAGATTTCACAGTGGGAGGGGCTACCCAGCATTATACTGCAGAAATGGAAAACAAGCATACTAAAAAAAGTTATATAAACATTAATGTAATGTTATATGGATTTTGAAGGATAAGACTAAACATGATTAAATAATGATATAATTTACTCTCTATCTCTTTAAAGTTGACATGAAATCAAAATTGACCCTATTTACTTTGTTAGCACATATTACTAGTCTTGTGGTGAACAATTAATCCGTACAAGTTAATACACAGAAAAAAATTGTTTGCCATGGTAACCTTTAATCAAAATCTGAAAAGTTACTTCCGGTCTGGAATGGCGTTATAGGTAACGTAATGATCATTTGGCTATAGGCGTTCCTTTTCTGATGACGTCAGTTTGACGGCATGGGTTGAAAACGCTTAACCACTCCCCTCAAACTGTTAGTCTGCTATGAGCAGAGATGGAGAGGAGGAGCGCTGAGGTAAAACCCTGCGCTCTGTTCAATATTCCATTTCATTTGGAAATACGTCACAACACTGGAGAAAAGTCGTTTGCAACTTCCGGTTCACGGGGACTTTAAGCTATTGACATGAATCAATTCATTCCCTCTATAGGCTGCCTGAAGCAAACATGACCTGCTACATCAACACAACCATGACCAATCCTATATACAGCCATGTCGCCATACACCTCACGGCATCAATACAAAAATGTTAACACCATAAAGTGTTAAAAATGCACGTTCATGGATCATATTTGCAACTCGAGGGGATAACAATTCCCCTCTGGTTATTTCTGCTAAACAGACAGGACTGTTTCACATTTATCTCACTATGTCCTCATTTCTCTTCCAGTATTATTCTGTTCTCCCGTTTTGATTCGTCATCTGTTTCCAAACTGGGTTGTTAGCGCATTTTGTCATCCAAACCTACATGCTAATTGGTGGAAAATACACAGCAAACCGTATTTAAAAACAGAATTGTAAAATGGTAAAACTGCTGTAGGCAGCTTCACTCTCCTCAAGATTTATGTTTGTATATGCAGTCGTGTGCTGGAATTGGCCTACACCAGTCTGCAGTGTAGCTCTAGCGCCTCTTATCAACACATACAAATACTTTGATCCCCCGCGGCTTCACGCTCACACACTCCAGCACACAATTGGACAGGGTGAAAATTAAACCGGCTGCCACATTCCCAGAAACCAAGGCCACTTTCGCTAGCAATGAGACAGACTGTGAACCAATTAGGCTTCATTAGTAAGTCTTTTACTGCCGACTCTTTTCAAACACATAGGGACTGGGAATCAGAGGTGGGGAGGCGCTATGAAAACGCTAATCTGAAGCTTATTCTCTAGCTTGCTTCAGTCGGCTGTGTTGACATGATATATTAGCTGTTAGGATGAACAGGCCCACTCAACACATTCAGGTGCAGTCAGTCAGACAGAAGGTGCACAGTTCATTTTGCAGTCCCCCTGAGAGGGGAAGGTAATGTTGTTGTTCTTGAATGATAGAGTCTGAATGATGCTAGTAGATTTGCTAAATAGCATATTGGCCAAATGTGTGCCCTATGCAGGCTACCTAGTGATGATGTCTCTGGATCAAAACACAGGCAAAAAAGGAGCAGAAAAAAAAGTGATAAAAGCATTTCTTATGCACGTTGTAATCTTTTTTTTGGGGGGTGGGGGGTTCAAATGTTACTTTTTTTTAATGAAACTTACCCACATTCAAGTGTTAAAAAAAGAATGCATGAAGCTAGAATAAAACGTTTTTGTTGTTGTTTAAAAGTAGAGGCTCTGTTCTTTCTTTTGATATATATCATACATACAACAAAATATTCTCGGGGCCATGAATTTTTGTGAAAATTATCAAAAATGCTGGTGCTGGCTGGCAACTTTCTTAAAAAACGCTGGCGGGGAAAGAGTTAAATGCACAATATGTATTTTTTTTTGCTTTAAAAATATAAAAAAATCACTATATCTATGTTATATATTTTTTAAAGTTGTGTATTTACATTATCCCAACAGTTCCAATTAACTTCTAAATCCAGAGAAATTAATATTTTAATTCGAAGACACGGACCGTGTCTTTATTTCCGTTTTGTCGCCGTCAATGCCGTCATATCCGTGTTGTCTCTGGTTTCCGCTCGTGCTGCCATGGCAACCAGAGCTATGATATGACCCAGAGCCCTCTGATAGTAACCAAACTGACGCGGACAACTGTGTAGTTCGCAATGTCTATCTGCACGCTGTTGTTGTTTCGTTCAAACATTATGGACCATGGAAAGCAGACTTTGGATAAAAAAGGAGAACTAAACCGAGAATCAATATCAGCGCGGTGTTTTCGAGATGCCGAGAGCTCCACGTCCGAGACTTCGACAACTCCTACATGTACTTTATTAAACAGGTGAGCACATTTACATAAAACTAATCAATATTATATAGTTCAACAATGATAAAATGTTAGAATATGATCTGTATGCTATTCTAATGTTGATCTAGCTTACTGCTAGTCTCATACAGACAAACTAACGTTAACACATACATTTCAACACATTCAAATGCAGTTTAGAGTGATAGTGTAATGTTAGACCAAGTGAAACAGCGCTGCGTTACCTCACAAGTTTAATTTGTCTAATAAACTGACCTGTGAGTAGTAATTCTGCGTGTAGTTCGGTAGAATGAAATGTCCATATTCCTTTTATATCCGCGGGACTCGCGTCACGTGTGGACCTGATAGCTGTCTCTTAGCAATCCCGAACTGCTTCATATCACAGTCATGATAAAAACATCGATGTATTCAGTCAACCATAAACATTATTAGATCGGCCGGTGTCGTGCCGAATTTCTACCCCTGCCAAATTATTACCCCCCTAGTATTGGTAGGTTTAGATTAGTCGTGGGGGAGGGGTTAGGATTAGGGGAGGGGTTAGGATTAGGCAATCAGGTACTGACTTCAACGAGGGGGGTAATAATTTGGCAGGGAGTCAAAATTCGGCACAACACCGGCTTGACGTTGACGACAACATCCATAATTCTTAGCATGTGTTGCGTCATCAAACTACGCCTTTGTTATTGTAAAGAGGTTAGCGACCCCTAGTGGAGAAAAATTCCATACTGTACGTTTAAAGGAAATATAAAATTGCATTTGCATGCATTTAACGTCTGTAATATGAGATATTAGCCTAGAAATCTAGACGCACCCTAGCGGCAGCAAAATTTATTCTGCAGCCAGGGTAGTCTAGCAACTCTCCGTTGACTTTCGAGCTGTAAAAACCTAAATTGGGTCAGGCCAATCACATCGTGTATAGACTAGGCGGGGCGGGCTTAACATAATGACGACAGAGTTGCGACGGTTCCCTGCTACTTGAAAACAAAGAATGGCTGCTGCTGGAGAACAGTCTTTCGAATCGACTTTGGCCGCGACTCTGGAGGACCTGGAGTTAAGTTTTTCTTTGAGAAAAGAGCAAAGAACGGCACTTAAGTCATTCTTAAAAAAGGAAGATGTGTTTGTAGTTTTGCCGGCCAGATTCAAAAGTTGAATCTATCAACTAACGTTATCTCCGCTGTTGGGAAAACGCTCTGGTTGGTTGAAGCGCTGTCCTATTGCGTGCAGAGTGAATTTGAAAGACAGCCGTTCATCCCGCCCCTCAGATTGAGCCGTGTCTATGGCAGACATCCCAAGTCTCCCGGAAAGTTCCGGGAGTCTCCCGCATGTTGATCGTGGCTACCTGATACCAGCAAATTAGTTAAAATCTCCCGGAATCTAGAGCGAGCGAGCAAGAGCGCGCATGCATAGCGCGCGCACGGCAGAGAGAGGGAGCGAGAGACCTTGCGTGTGTGTGCTAGTGTGCGTGTGTTCCTCACGAAGCGCATGTAAGGACCCAACCAATCAATTGTCAGTGCGGGCGGGCTTTATCTATACTCCCGAACCGAATTAATCAGAACTGAACCACCCCACCCCACCCCACCCCACCCCACCCAACCCCAAAAAATCACCCGGCAAGTAATATAGTTTATTATACTAATGGTAAGTTGTTTACGATGGCAGAGTAACATATTACTATTAATATAGTAATATACGTATCTGAGAGATTCCACTAATCCAAATGAACGGTTTAATGAATTAAGTGAATGAATCGCTTTATATGATGAACAGATTTAATTTATATTTCACATATCAACATTGATCAACGCACATACATAAAGCACATCAAATATGGTCAACGAAGCTCTTGCTTGATGCACAAGAACAAACCTCACTGGTTTTTGCGCATCAACAAAGCACAAATAATTTTCCTTTTTGGGTGAACTATCCCTTTAATCGTCATCCTAGTGTCAACGAGCATGTCAGTCAATAAGTCTGGGAACGGAAGTGTATTATGTCCCATCATGTTGTTCTCTCCTGCGAGTCAGTGATGGTCAGCGCTTCAATTTATTTATGGGACGACTCAAGTACTCTCCGTGGCAATGACCTCTGACCATTTCCTCTTGATTGGTAGTGACCCTGACAAACAGAGGAGCTCCTCCTGGGAAGGGAATGCACTCCTCTTGTTACACTCTTTTGTCTGACCCTTTCCTGACTATTTCCTGTTCCTCCTGTTTCTCATAGATTGATAGATTGCTTTAGTGATGGTGAGACAGCAGTAATATCATCTCATATCATCAGAGATAAACATGCCACACACACACATTCACACAGATGAGGTGTGATAGCACCAGGGTCTTCTGGGATACGTCTGTAGGCAGCATGATGTATGACCAGCCCTCCACCTGGGACTAATATTTCTACAAGACCCCAGAGATGAGTAACCAATCATGACGCAACACCTGCATGGAGTCTGGGCTTTCCCAATCAGAAACAAGTTTACACAAACCTATGTCACTACCGTGGAAAACGATGTTCATTACATAATGTAATTCAAGCCCAGAAAAATGATTCATGTAGAGCATCAAAAAAAAAAAAAAAAAAAAAAATGTTTGTAGAAATATATTCTTTGTATTCAGTTTCATATGATTTTGAGAAGAAAAGAACACACTTTTATAGCATGATCAACAAAAAGGTAAAATTTAATTCATTTGCATTATTTTACATGTGCATAAGCAATGCTTCTATGGCTTGTTTCTGCTTCTTTGCCTGTGTTTTGAACCAGAGATTCTGCACTCTTTCAGAAGATGCACAACATCGCTCCCTACCGTACAACAGTGAAAACATGGATTGAAATTCCTGAAAATTCCGTCAATGGCAGCGAAGAGTTGTGTCATAAATGACGTAAAATCTCGTCAATTGCAGGGAAAGAGTTAATGACACTAAAAATGTTATGTGGAGTAACCATCAAGTAAAAATTAACAACATTTTTCTTACAACTTAAATACACGTGTTGTTGTATTAACAATAATATGTACATATGAACATTAATGATTAGGATTTGAATATATATATATATATATACACACACACACACACACACACACAGACAACACATACAGAGTCCTCAGTCCTCAGAGTCCACATTCCTCTCTATGATGTTCAGTAATTCAAAACATGCTAATCATAGAGGATGTGTTTTCAAGTGAATATGTATATATTGAGTGCATTTAAGTGTTTTTGAATCATTTACAAGACAGGACCAAATTATTTGTTTATTTCGTTTATTTGACCCACTTACTCATTGCTTGTGGACGTTTTTCTTCATGGACTTCTGGTTATTATGTACTATATAATTGACTATTGATGATTGGCTTGGCAAATCCCTTGTGCCCTGTAACCGAACAGATTTTGCGTAATGAAAACAGGTCGAGAACACTTTGGCGCAAAAATTATAAACAGCTCTGGAAGTAAATAAGATTTATTTAAATTAATTATCCATCTATGCTAACAAACACTGCATATTCATCATTTCAAAAGCGTTTCATCCTCCCCGTGCACAGCAGTATCATTTTCCGCACCATTAAACCTCGAGATGAATTGACACTTTTGTCCGTCTCCAAATTGTTTCCCATCTGTCTTGTCAACAAATGTTAACAGGAAGGTTCCATTTGGAACTCCCTTGCAGTCGTGTCCATACAACAGCAGGGCACCGAATGATGTGACGTGGAGGGTTAGAGTTCATTTCTGTGTATGACTGCCTGAATTTATAGACTGAAATAGCTTTTCCAACTGTAATTGTCTTGCACCCGTGATCCCTTCAGGCCTGTAAGCCACGTTCATGCTACAAAAGCATCAAAGAAATAAATAGAAATGTCACAACAATGAGAAAATAATATGCCGTGTTACATCAAGATATGTTATGGCAAGTCAGTTGAATAAATGTTTCGAGACGTGCACAGGCTTTGGTAATCTGGTCAAGAATAACCAACACAATTTAAAAAGGATGTTACATACACTACCGTTCAAAAGTTTTGGTTTTAGATCATGATAAACAAATGTCACTTGTGGCCAATCTTTTGACTGTAATGCAAGTAATGATCTGACAATTGTTTTATATAAATCATGCTGCAAGTGAAAGGTGAAAACGTATCTTTGTTAAATCATGCTGTATATACGGTACACTGTAAAAAAAAATTATATGATCAATAAGTTATGACATGATTTTACACTGCTTTAACTCATTAAAGTAAGTTAAGAAATGTTCAACTTTTTTTAAAGTTATGCACGATTTTTTTAAGTCAGTTTAATGTGATTTAAATTGAAATTACTTAAATATCCAAGGTGATTGTACTTCAAAGTTTAAGGCAGCAACAGTGTACAGTATCACGCTGTCCAGTTGCACAGTTCTAATCACCAATCTAAATATGTCCTCAGGATGCATGAGGAAACCTATCAATCACACTTTCCAAAACAACAAAATGATCAGATTATCATTCTTTTTCTCTGAGCGAACTTTAAGGGCTCGCCACATGAGGGGCTGCAAATAGGACACCAGTCTGTGACGGCTCCACACACAAACAAAACACTCAGCCATTACACCCGCATTGACTATTCATAATTCATTATTCTACTCATTCAAAATTACAATTGTGTTATAAAATATGCAACAGGAGGAGTGACACAAACCGCAGAACGTGTGAGAGAAGGAGGGCGAGAGAGAAAGAGAGAAAGTGAAAAGGAGATGGAAGCAAAGCTGTACATAATATTTAGTGTATCAAGCACAGGCTGCAGGAGATGAATAAATTATGTTGAATCCTTTTAACAGACTCACATTGACTGTGTTCAGAGGCCTCAGTATGTCTATTACTCCATTAGGAGAAAGGAAACAATTATATATTCATGTCAGTATCTTCAGCATTGTCACCAGTAGCATTTTTCAGTAGCAGATTTTTCCAAAATAGTACAGATTTTCCAGCAACAAACTACTTTTTTCCAAATAAAAGGATAAAATAAATAAATAAGTTAAATATAATTAAAAATTATAAAAAATAAAAAAAAACAATAAAGCATACTTTTTAAAAAAAATTAAATAAAAAAATTGGGGAAAAAATAATAAAATTAAATAAAATTAAATTCAAAAATGTATTTTTTTTAAATCTGTTCATTCGGCTGGTTCATTTAAAGGGATACTCCTATTTTTTGGAAATAGGCTCATTTTACAACTCCCCCAGAGTTAAACAGTTGAGTTTTACCGTTTTCGAATCCATTCAGCCGATCTCCGGGTCTGGCGGTACCACTTTTAGCATAGCTTAGCATAGATCATTGAATCGGACAAGACCATTAGCATCGCTCTCAAAAAAATGACCAAAGAGTTTCAATATTTTTCCTATTTAAATCTTGACTCTTCTGTAGTTACATCGTGTACTAAGACCGACGGAAAATGTAAAGTTGCGATTTTCTAGGCTGATATGGCTAGGAACTATACTCTCATTCCTGCGTAATAATCAAGAAACTTTGCTGCCGTACCATGAGTGCAGCAGGCGTAATAATATGACGCAGCGCCTGAAAATAGATCTAATAGGTTAGACAAACTTAGTCCCGGTCACGTTGGAAGTTACCGAGCTGGGGACTATTTTCAGGCGCTGAGATGCTAATGGTCCTGTCCGATTCAATGATCTATGCTAAGCTATGCTAAAAGTGGTACCGCCAGACCCGGAGATCGGCTGAATGGATTCGAAAACTGTAAAACTCAACTGTTTAACTCTGGGGGAGTTGTAAAATGATCCCTCTAAAAAGTATCCCTCTAACCCTTTCCAAAACCATTTATTATTATTCTGACAGCAACTATTTACTGTCTTTTTGGTAGCAAATAAAGGAGCCAGTCTAACGAAACAAACAAAACAAAACAAAACCACAAAACAAACTAATACACAAACAAAGAAATAAATAGGCCTAATAAACTATTTATAGCTTGTAGCTAGAAGCTAGAAGCCACAGGCTCAAAGTAGCTTCCCCAACACTGCTTCATATAAATATTACAGCTCCAGATCTTTGGTATAGATTTGCGCTGTATCCATGGGCATAAGCTCATTTAATGAAAGATGAATGCGTTTCTAAATCTGGCCACATGTCAGAGGTGCAATGTCAGTAACCGAGCGTGTTTGCGTGTTTCTTGGCCGCATATGTTCCAGGTTGGGTTGTTAAATGTGAGAGGTGTGTGCTGCTAAAGACCGGCCACCTGTGCGACATTCATTAGGTTCCCTCCCTCCACAGCAGCCGACCCAGAGTTCCCATCTGGAGATGGTGTTTATGTCGTCCCACCCCTCCAGATTCCAGCCAGAATCCCTCACACATTTCTGCACAACACGTACACACACTTAATTACCGATCTGCACGCTACACACATGCAATTAATTCACTGTCAATTTCAATTAGTCATATACTGTATGTGTAAGTGTCTCAAAAAACACTTAGCTGGGGCTAAAGTTGACTTTGACGTGACCGGATGGCTACCGAAAGCCTCATATTTAAGCATTCTGTTCCGCTCTCCCACTGTGAAAACAGCACAGCTGTATTTGCACTGCATTTATTGTCTTGTATTTGTACAAGTCTCTGTCTTATTAGCCTCAATCTTATTGACTCTTTTAAAGGGCAACCATGGAAGCCATAATGAAGTTTTACAGGCATTTGGCTCAAAGAAGGGTTTGTTACCAGGGCTTTTGTATTAAATTATCACAGTATATTGTGATAAATTGTTTCAAATATATGTTTTTTACAAAACAACATATTTCACTTTTATTTTCACTTCATTCCTCCATTTCTTAAAAAAAAAATCTGGGAAATCTGGATAATAAGACACTTAAATTGTAAGATACTAGACGTAAACAATATAAGTGTGACAACATAACACTAAAAACCCTAAAACAACCACAAAAAATCATTATACAGCTATAAAAAAAAAAAAAAAAAATCTGATTAATTTTTGTAAGTGATTTTATAACTTCCATTGTTAGTGCCTCATCAGAACCATTTTTGGTAATCAACATTATGCCATAAATACTGTCAAGAGCTTAAAGGAGAACTCCGGTCAATTTTAACATTGAGCTCATTTTTTTGTACATTTGGAGTGCTGTCCAGTACAGAGAACAATGACAAAAATCTGTGTTGCCTACAACGTGTTATCCTCTTTTTAAAATTTGCACCCTGTTGACTTCAATGGGACAAGTTTTAAACCTGCTTTTAGCCTCTTAACATCCTTGATGTGTCATTACAAGTGCACAGGTCATGTGAGTGATTCCTTCAGAGTGAACGCGGGTGAATCTGACTGCAGTAGATGTGAAAGATATGAATAAAAATGATGTTTATTCAGCCAGCGCACATACCTGTATTTACATCCTGTTTTCGGTCGAAGTCCACAGTAGTCGATTGTCGAGTTCATGCGCGTGATCATAGGTACTAAACCTATGCGCGTGAACTCGACAGTCGACTACTGTGGACTTCGACCGAAAACAGGATGTAAATACAGGTATGCGCGCTGGCTGAATAAACATCATTTTTTATATATTTCTTTCACATCTACTGCAGTCAGATTCACCCGCGTTCACTCCGAAGGAATCACTCACATGACCTGTGCACTTGCAAATTTTAAAACGAGGATAACACGGTGTAGGCAACACCGATTTTTGTCGTTGTTCTCTGTACTGACAGCACTCCAAATGTACAAAAAAATGTAATACTGAATCCGGAATATTCACTTACAAAGATTAGGCCTGAATTTTACAATTATGTAGTTGGATTGGTATTTGGATTACACTGTTTTAACAAACTAATAAACTTAATGTGATGCATATTTATCAGTAATATAGAAGAAACAGGTAGGTTGGCAAGCATGGCAAATTTTATTTTAAACTCTTTGCATTTGGTTTTGTTTAAATCACAAAAATGTATTCAAATTGCTTAAAATCAGCATAAATCTGCTCATTGTGTAAACAATTAAATGTATTTAACTAAAAATTATGAACAATATAGCTAGTTGCGGAACAAGCAATATTCAATTAGTTAAAATGTATGGAATTGATAATAAATAAATAAACCCTGGTTATATATTTTAAACACATTCAGTTTACAGAAATATTACCTGTTTAATTTATGTATGACTTAAAAATAAAGAACTAAAAAAAAGTTTATTAGTCTATGTTAAAGAGAACCTATATTTCTTTAATCTGTAATGTTGCTGATTAAGCATTAGAAAGTTACAAACCACAAAGTCACTCCAAAGGAGGTCTTTCTCAATATCAGTAAAGTTTCTGAACTCCCTGAAACGCCTCGATAGTAATCGTGTGTTTCCTTCCGTGAACGAACACGTCACAACATTCTTCATTTTAATCATTCCCAAAAATGATTAAATGGCATACAAAAATAAAGGTCAAGTCATGGTTGAGTTGCATTATAGTGTGTTGAAAATCACAATTATTGTAAGGGGCGCGACATTTCTGAAATGCACTCAAAGGAGTTGACCAATCACAGCACACTGGTCCAGCCGGCCAATCAAAGCACACTGAGCTTTTCAGAAGGAGGGGCTTCATAGAGACAGGAACTAAACAGAGCGTTACTGACAGACTGGGAAGAGAGGTGCTGCAACAAAGTCAAATATGTGAAAAATATTGTGTAAGCCTATTCTAGTAGACCCCAAAAACTAAATCAAGACTTTGCAAAAGGGCATAAAATGGCCTCTTTAAAAATGCAATAAAAATAGATGGAATATCAAATACATAAATCTTAACATAGGCCTAAATATGTTTTGAGTGTTCCCTTAATAGTTTTAAAATCAGAAAATTAAACGATAAGTCAAATACCATATCTATTTTATCTTTACCAATATCTTTTTTTTTAAGCATATCAGGAGCTCTTGTTCAACCAAAAGGTTTGGGTTTGGAGTGAGTAATTAGCAAAGACAGGAAAATCTGAGATGTTACAGTTCATAATTCATATCTAATATAAGATCTGGCTTCATGAACCACCTCTGAGAAAGACAGTGTTGTGTGTACTAGTTAGGGTGCCAGCAGTATGTAAAGTGGATTCCTCTGGTCAGACATGTCAACCTGCCTTGAACTCCCAGTCCAATTACCCGTTCCTTTTCATCTCTTATTCTCACTCTGTTGAACACACTCATAAACTGCCTCTCTTACACACTCTCTCTCCTCTTCCCTAAAGTATCTACCACAGGTAGTGTGTGTGTGTGTGTGTGTGTGTGTGTGTGTGTGTGTGTGTGTGTGTGTGTGTGTGTGTGTGTGTGTGTGTGTGTGTGTGTGTGTGTGTGTATGTGTATGTGTGTGTGTGTGTGTGAGAGAGAGACTGCGGTGCAAGGACATTGAAGGATATTACTGCTGCATGTGTGTGAATATGTAGATTTTTGGTGGATTTTGAAGGTGTTTTTGAGCTAGTTTGAGGCTAATGGCTTTTGGCTGATTGGCCCCTGAGCTGGGGCATGCTGGGTCCTCTCCTCTCCACTCCAGCGCACTTTAATTCTGCTACACTATCCATCACAAAGCCAAATATGAGCCATGAGCATGCCCATCAATGCCAGGAGGATTGGATGCCTGCTTCCCTCCAGTGTGAGAGAGAAAAATAGCAATATTTTCTCTCAGATCAGAGACCACTTACAGGAAACAGGGCAGTTTTAATGAAGGCAGCTGGCTTTAGAGGTCTTATTTGTGTTGACAAACATAGGCCATGTCAGTTTTATTACATTGCAGAGTCAATTCATTTAAAAAAAAAAAAAAAATTCTGCAAGAAAGTCTTTTAACCAATGGTTGGTGTAAATCCCTGAGCTAGCTATCAATGTAAAAGCATGAAACATATAGTTAGTGGTTGAATAGGAGGCCTTCAACCAGGGCTGTGTTTCTCAAAAGCATTATAAGCCTAAGTAGTTCATAGGCACCAATGGCTCTACGATCAACTTAGCTCACAATGCTTTTGGGAAACACAGCACAGGTCATGTCTACTTTGCAGCTATGTAACTTTGGGTGTAATAACAATTAACTCATATATGGTAGAACGACTAGTTTCTAAACCAGTGAAAATTTTCCTTGAATCAGAGAAACGTACAACTTACCCCATAATGAGTGAGAGACACAGCAGCAGCTCATGAATATTCAAACCAGCCTCCCAATTAAAACATACAAGCCCAGCAATAGAGAGAATATCAAAGACATGAAATTCCACTACATATTCATCAGCTGAATTTCTAATGCAAATCTTACCCTGCTCACAATAGCATCTTTATTTCAGACCACAGAAATAGCGGTGCTTTATAGTGGTTGGTCCCTTTCAATATGGCCATATTTTGTTTGTTTGTTTTGCTTGCTTTTGTGTATCATGTTTATTAGGGTGTTTTATGAAGGTTTTTTTATGGAGCCTCATAATAATAAACTCACTGTACAGTTAAACGGACCATGTGAACTTTAATGCTGGTTCATAAGAACGAGAGGGACAAAGAGATTGCACCACAGAATGCAACACTATAGGGAGTTTTTTTTCCCCCTATCAGTGTGAACAAAGAAGCATGGAAAATTCAAGACACTACATTCTAGATTAAGAGATGGGAATACAATCTATTGCAAAGTACAGTACAGTACAGTATGGCTGTAAGCATTGTTTTTAGAATTTTAGTATCATATTTATAATAATAATAATAATAGCATATTGCTACACACACACACACACACACACATATATAGTAGGGGTGTAACGGTACACAGAAGTCACGTGTCGAAACGTGACCCCAAAACCGAGGTACGTACCGAACCGTACATTTACGCACACACACTTAAATTGACCTTGATAGTATAATGTACTTTAGGAGTTAATTTCGTCCAGTGTTAACACAAAGTATCTTAGGTTATGTGACAAAACATTTTGTACAGTGTTCAAAGAACTGAATTCAAATAACACTTAAAGCAGGTTAATAGTGCAGTAGGTCTAGAGAGCGTCTCATCATGTGAGGTTCAGCACCATGGACAGCACATTACATCATTTACTCATGAACATTTCAATACTGCTGAAAATGTATCAGATTTCCATGGATTGAGCTGTTTGAAGAGCCATATAAGTCAAAGACTCGCTGAAATGTACACACACACACAAAAAAAAAAGGTTTAAAGGGTTATTAAAACTGCATCTGCTTCACACAATAGAAATGTCTCACATGTAATCGCATAGAACAAGCTTGCTGATTTCCCAAGCAAAATTCTTGAAGAAAGATCTATTCATCACAAGTTATGAAAGACTAATAGGCATGAAGATCAATCAACTCATGAAAGAACGTAAGAAAGCGTGACTTCATTACACAAAAATATGCTATGTTCAACGCCATTAAAAATTCATATTCACATCTTGATATTCATGCTTCTATAAAAAAACTGCTCTCAATGGAGTCTCACTTTTAGCCTTTGCACCTGCAGACAGTCTACAGCAGCGGTCCTGTGCCCCCCCACCCCCACCCCCACCCACCACCCACACACACAGACACACACCTTCCCCTGAGCCAGTGGAAGAAATTAGTTTCACTGTCTTTATCCTAAAGCTTTCAGTTCCAGAACGGCTGATTGCGGTTTCAGAGGCAGTTAAAGCAGACAGTGGGGAGACGTGCTGACAGAGTGCACACGGGTCTACAGTTACTGAGGGCTTATTAAAATAAACTGCAGATTAATTTACTTCTTCTTTAGCAGCCAATTTACTGCCTTTTGTTTGTGAGGGGGGAAAAGGAGGTGTACAGGAAGAGTATGGCTAACCTGCTTTTGCATGTGTGTGTTTCTTCAATTATGGGCTCTTTTGGCCTCCTAAACCTTTTGTGACTTCTTAAAACACACATTTCACACTCTCTCTAGTTTAGTTAATTTGTAACAATGTCCAACACTATGTATGCATTTGCATACTGCACATGAAAGGCGAATGCTGTCATTCAGTAACACCACAGTCAGTGTCGCTTTCAACTCAAACTATTAGAAATCATTTTCATTCATTGAAATAAAAATATGAAATACAGATAAAACCCTAAAAATTTGAAATGTTGCCTTGGTACCTAACTAAAATAAAATAAGTTTAAACATTAAAATTGCTTAAACTAAAAATAAAATAATAATACATTTATAATAAATAATACTACAACTAAATATAAATAAATAAAATAATCCAAATGAATGAAAACTGAAACACAACAAATGTTTCATTCAAATATTTGTATTGTTTACTGATAAAATTACACTGACCATATTTACCTTGATTTTCCTTTGTTCTCTTCACACATCAAGTCTCATTTCATTTAAATCGTATTTTACTTTACTGACACTAACTTGGGGGGGCTGGGATACTTAAGGTGCAAACTTGATTGAAATGATGCAAATGTCTGAAAAATAGATCAATAACTTCACAACATAAATATTTAAATGGTTCATGTTTATTTCACTTTTTGTTTAGATTTTTATAGCTTTTAAAGCATTTAAACTTTGTACGGCATTTAAACATGCAATAATCCAAAAGTGTTTGTAATGTTTTTTGATGTGTTAAGATTGAAACACTATAGAACGCAAATCTATATATAAATGTAATTTGAGACATTGCAAAAATAATGAATAAATTATTTTAAAAAATCCAGGAATGGGATCAACAGATTAAAACAATTTACACAAAAGTTCCCTTCGTTGAAGAAACACCCATATAAAGACTCAAGACCCAATCCTCTTCTTTGGATATAATGCTATATTTATATATAATAGTTTTTTATTTGCGATTAATCACAGAGAAGAAATATCCGTCCTGTGTAGAATGCATTTATCTTCATAGATACATTCTACACAGGATGGAGATTTCTCCTCTATATTTTTCTTCATGTTATCATGACTGCTCTCTGTCTTTAGAGATACATCTTTTTGCTGCTCTGGGTAATTTGACTTGCCTCCTTTTGTTGATTGGATTACAAGCCAGACATTCATGTCTGTGCCCTTGCAGCCCAACAGGTCCATGCGCACACACACAATGCACATGTACTGACCTACACATGTACACATAACAAAAATAAAAAAGTAGTAGACCCTAGTCAGTCTAGGTCAGTCTACATCAGTCGAGTTGTTACCATATTTTTGACTTGGATAAAAGCAACGTACTATTTGTTGCTCCAAATTATTTTCATAGGACAGAAAATGTCATAAAAAATTGGTTTTGAAAATTAGACAACCTAGGGAAGTACAACATTATGAAACCTTGAGTTTGAAGTCAAAGCAACATATTCTGAAAAGTATTAACCAGCAAAGGAACAGTGAAGCGAAACACATTGTACCTCCATTACGCCCTCCATTCTCACTCATCTCACATCCCCCTCCTCTCTCTTTGATGTTGTCTCACAATGCCCTGATGAGATGCGAATTGATGCGCTGATTTGAGATGGGCCTTCCAGTAATTCCCCTCTCTACTCATCTGTCTAATACAGGCATAGCAGCGTCTGTCAGACCTGCTGCAACCGCTCACAAGAGTAAATGGGACTGCGATTGTGGATGAGCCAAAAAAAAAAAGCAACACAAAAATAATCAAATGATGCAATCAAATAAACATTGTTTCAGTTACGGGAACACCTTTAATGTGGTGATTTCAATGATTACATTTGACATCTCAGAGCCAGTTTAATCTCTAAAGCATTTCCTAACCCTTTCAGATACAATTAGTCCATGATGAATCTATACTCTGATCATTTTACTAAATATTATAATTGAAAAAAGTTTCGGCATTTGGTTTGATAAGCTATACCTGATTTGATTTTGAAAAGCTTTTCATATTTAATATAGATGTTGTTTAATTTTGGCTGTGAAATGAGATTGGATAAGCCACAGTCAAAGCTGTTATAAATATACAGGTGACATCAATTTAATCTTTAGATATTTATGTGTGGACCATTTAAACAGTTAATATGTTTATTTGTTTAATAAAATGAACAATTACAGACAGACAGACAGATAGAACGATAGATAGAACGATAGATAGATAGAACGATAGATAGAACGATAGATAGATAGAACGATAGATAGATAGATAGATAGATAGATAGATAGATAGATAGATAGATAGATAGATAGATAGATAGATAGATAGATAGATAGATAGATAGATAGATAGATAGATAGATAGATAGATAGATAGATAGGATTGAGAGAACAATAGCGATGGATGGATGGATGGATGGATGGATGGATGGATGGATGGATGGATGGATGGATGGATGGATGGATGGATGGATGGATGGATGGATGGATGGATGGATGGATGGATGGATGGATGGTTTGGTGTTTGGACAAATGGTTTCGGTTATGGATTTAGCGATTTGGGTTTAGAATCTGTTAAAAAAATTACTTTCCATAAGTGCTATCAAATCTAATACTTTACATACAATATTATCTGTACTGGGCAACTTAATTCTAGCCAACAATGACAATGAATATCTAAAGCAGAATCTAATAAGGGGGAGGGCAGATTTAACCCCCAAGACCTGCCCTCCAGGTACGCATCAGTCCTATTAGTACGACCCATCCTGTCTGTAAACGAGTACATCCCCACACAAACCACAGGAGAGTGTTGGGATCTCTCTCTTAATGAATGCTGTGACGGCTCCTCTCAGTGTCAGTGACACAGCTGAGCATGTAGAACGAACAATGACTTTAATCCACTGCGTTTCACAATCAAATCCTCACTCTTTCCTCTCTGTGTGTTTAGTGCTCGTCTCCTAAAGTTCACCACCGCTGAACTTCATTTACATTTGTGTAACACATGTCTTTCACTCTAAACGACATGGTTGTGATATTTATCCAGCAATGAGCTCAATATTGAGTTTGGAGTGGTGCTTCTGTAGAAAGAGAGATGGTGGCATAATGAAGAGTGGCTCTGGGGAAGGTTTAGGCAAAGCTGCTGATTTACATTGGCGATGCTTTATTAAAGGATCGCACTCCATTTTCACTTAGCCTCTCGTCTCTGCATTTCTCTCGCTTGAAGAATTTGCATATACATATATACAGGTGCTGGTCATAAAATTAGAATATCATCAAAAAGTTGATTTATTTCAAGAATTCAACTTAACAGGTGAAACTAATATATTATATAGACTCATTACATGCAAAGTGAGATATTTCAAGCCTTTATTTGTTATAATTTTGATGATTATGGCTTACAGCTTATTCAACTTTTCTGGGATTTTGATTTCGTGGGTTTCATATGACATGAAATCACACAGTAATTACACAGTAATACCATGGTCATTGAACCAGGTTTTGGTTCTTTTGGCAGTGTGGGCAGGTGCAAATCCTGCTGGAAAATGAAGTCAGCATCTCCATAAAGCTTGTCTGCTGAAAGAAGCATGAAGTGCTCTGAAAATGTCCTGGTAGACGGCTGCGTTGAGTGGACAGAACAGTGGACCAACACCAGCCGATGACATGGCTCCCCAAACCAACACAGACTGTGGAAACTTCATACTGGACTTCAAGCATCTTGGATTGTGTGCCTCTCCATTCTTCCTCCAGACTCTGGGACCTTGGTTTCCAAATGAGATGCAAAATTTGCAGTCCGTCAACGCAGTCAATTTGAGTCAACGCAGCCGTCTACCAGGACATTTTCAGAGCACTTCATGCTTCCTTCATTTTCCAGCAGGATTTGCACCTGCCCACACTGCCAAAAGAACCAAAACCTGGTTCAATGACCATGGTATTACTGTGTAATTACTGTGTGATTTCATGTAATATTCTAATTTTCTGGGATTATGATTTTGTGGGTTTCATAAGCTGTAAGCCATATTCATCAAATTTATAACAAATAAAGGCTTGAAATATCTCACTTTGCATGTAATGAGTCTATATACTGTAATATATTAGTTTCTCCAAACTCCTTTGGGGTCAAGCAAAACGTCACTGGTCCCACTCACCGTCTTAATCATACACTAGATTTAATTATATCACATGGAACCAATCCAACCGATATAGATATTATAACACAAAGTGATGATGTCACTGACCATTACATGGTAACTTGCATACTACGTACTGCTGGAATTTGTCATGTTGCGCCACGCTATCGACCAGGCAGAACAATCCTTCCAACCACTATAGATAGATTCTCAAATAGCTTACCTGATCTATCTCAGATGCTCAGTGAACCCAAACAAACAGATGAACTAGAGGAAATGACTAGCACTATGAGCACCATTTTCTCTAGTACATTAGACATTGTTGCACCAATTAGATTAAAAAAGGTTAGAGAGAAAACTAAAGCACCATGTGCTATGCATGTTTATCCACATTATCCTTTTTTAAGAATTTACTTTACTTTTATTTTTTTGGCTACAATATGATGTCAAGACAGTATCACCTTGTATCACAATTTTAAATCAGAAATGAAAAAAGGTGCTCACAGTAGAAAAAGTGTATTCAAGTCAAGTATGTATACATTATATTTTTAATACTACTGAATAAACTGAAAGACCCAGAAAAAGAGCACCATGTTAGTTACACATAAGCAGAAAGCAGTGTTTTAGCAGAAAATTAGGTTCCTTATAAGTTTCCAAAATGAATTCTAAGTCTATAACTCCAGAATGTCATCATTAGATTCCTGTTGCTCCTCACAGCATTCCCAGCCCCATGTGAGACCATTAGTAAAAAACATGATAGAGAGGTGTGAAGAAAAAAAAAGTGAAGATGAACAAACAGGTCCCATGATTTCCACCTTAGCAACTGGGGATGGATCCACAACAGCTTTAAGTAATGATGTCCGCACCACATCACGGAGAACAAGAACAGCATGACAACAGAGATTCGCTATTGATCGATAAAATCCAGCAAATGAGGCTGAGCACACAAGACATTGCCATACAGTACACACAGTTTACTATAATATTAGCACATGCTGAGCTTTTTTCTCAAGGCTGCGAAAGAAAAAAAATATCAATCAAATGATTATATCATTAGCTGATTAGCTCGCCTTCTGTTTGACAAAAAAAAAGATTATGTAGGATAATTGACCCTTCGCTAAGCCACGCCCGAAAACCGCCACAGGCCAATCGTGGCTTAGCAACCGTAACTAGGCGCGGGAGGTCTGGCAAGCTTTCGAGCGATGGAAACATGCCGAAGCGTTGTGCGTATGGATTGTGCAAATCTGATATCCGGTATCCTAAAAGTTTGGACGGGGTGGTCCCTTCCCGAAACCTAAAACCCAAGGGGAGAAATGCCGGGCGTCATCTTCATTTATATAGCGCTTTTAACAATGTAGATTGTTCCAAAGCAGCTTTACATTGATAATAGGAAATTAAAAGTAAAGTGTTTTGACTTTATAGCAGCTCTAGATTCAAGTTATTGTCCAGCTCATGGATCAAGCAGTGAGATTAAAGGCAAGACGGAGACTCACTGACATAACTTAACGTTACTTAAAATTATATTTCAGCATTTTGTTAATCGACGGCCAAACTAGTACCCCAATCCGATCGCGACTCTCCCGGTGTTAGTTCTAGTAAAAGTAAACCAGGGGGCTTGCTGGAGATCTCCAAGGAAAAGGTTGGTATGCAAACTTAATCATTTCATAAACAGTAGTCACTTATGTGACCCACGACGTGTGAGCAGTAGCATGGCGCACTAAAAATATAAGCGGGAGAATGTTATCATTGCAAAGTGGTCAGGCTAATGTCTTGTGATTATTCCACAATACTTATGGATAAGCTGTTTGATTTATAAATATTAGATTTTCAAATTTCACCCACCCTGCTGTGCATGCACACAGCTGTTCCTCAATTTGTGTGTTTCCCATTTGAATGGTCAGCGTATGAGGCGGCGGCTGCTGCTTGCGCTGGGACCTAACGTTATAGGCTTTAGCTTCAATTTTGATGAAATTATTCTCTAATCGTTTGCATATTATGTCGTGGATATATCCCTCGAATGCATACTGCAGTCCCTTTTGTCTTGCTCTCTCAGATTTTCACCTGTTCGCCAAAAATGACTAATTATCTCCTTGGGAATGTCTGAAACCGGTGCATACATACTGTAATAGACGTGCCAGGCGCAAAAGCTTGACAGGCGTAGCAACAGTAACTAAGGAGGGCAGGGCTTAGCGAAGGGTCAATTAAAGCGCATTCATAAAGTGTATATAATCCAGGGTGTGTAGTATTTAATTTGACGCTATCTATAGAAGTACAGTCCTTTCAATATCACATACTGTCTTAATGTCCTATGTCGCAGTTAATGCATGTTTTTGTTCACTGGAAACATTTTGCAGTGTTTGTCAGCTAATCGATGAAACACATGTAAACAACAACAACAACAGCACAACGCACTTAATGAACTGTTAAACTTCAGCAACCTTGTGTCAAATTGGAAATGATGTAAATTCTGAAGGTTGATAAGAGTAGGGAGTCACAATTAGAACCCCCAAGAACAAGATTCAGACCAAAATTAGACTTTATATATACAAAGACGGCGCACTCGTATTACTATCAATGGGAGAAAGTGCAACGCACAATATGGCGGATTAATTCCCGCTTTCTAAATAAAACAGCCAATTGCTGATTGGTAAAGTCGTCGCATCACTGCAGCTGCTGTTAGAAGCTCAGGTTACTTAACTTTTAACACTATAAAACTTTTTAACACTATTTAAACAAAAGAAACCACATTTATGATACAGTTGTTGTCAGATTTCATTGGTGATTTCAAATATTAAATGTAATCGTAAGCTTTGCGAACAGCTTTGGAGAATTTGATGCTTCCTCATTCAAGGAGATGGGAGCTGTACTTGCGTGACTAAAATTGCTGCCTGAGAGGTGTTTCAAAGATGGCCGCCGAGTCAAATAACTTGCCTGAAGGAACTTTGATTAGACCCAGATCCAAACCACACTCATTGAAACCCAAATCCAGACCAAACCAGACACCTCAGATGCAGAACTAGACTAAAACTAGACCAGATCCAGCCCCCAACAAAGGTCAGATACCCTAAGATTCAAACCCAGACTGAGTAAGCCTACTTCCCTAGTATATAGTAGTGTGTGAAGTGCACAAAGTGCACATTCATTGGACAATTTACTATCCCATGAGGCCATGGGAAAAGATTGGTGAAGGGCAGCAAATAAACATCACTTTATGACCATTTAAAAAGTACATTCTACAGTATATAAAATGACTGTGTGTAATATGAATGTAATCCATATGTAATCTGAATGTAAACTATATTTGTCAATGACAACATGGCGTTGACAACTTGGAATATTACATATGATATAACACACAATCTTCTTAAGATTCTTAAGATTTTCTGGGATTTATAAACCAAAATACATCCACTAACAATCCAACTTTGCTCAGCAAGCATAAGCACAGGCCTGTCTTTTCACAAAAGGACTGTCATGGTAACCTTTGCAGAGTGATTGCTCTTATTTTTTTGTGTTTTTCATTTGTTTTCTACACCCACCGGTGTAGAATCGTCTTATGTTTTTGATGTAGATTTTTCAAGTTATGACTCATTTGTTTCAGCTTTTTCTCTGCATGTCTTTCTGTCCCTGTCATTGTCTCTGCCCTGTAGTGAATGCAGAACAGTAGCTAGTAATTCACTCAAGCATAAAATTATACCCATAGGCGCAATAAACTGTGAGCTTGTGGAAGATTACATCTATGCATGAGAGTGTGTTTGTGTGTGAGTGTTTGTTTGCATGGCAAGAGTCCCAGCACACATTCAGCCCACCCACTGTCACACTCTCTTCCTCCATATTCCACTCATTTTATCACATTGGTGACTAAGCATTCCGAACAATCTTTTAAAAGGATCTTGATGCTAGATCAGAAAAATGATATGGATCACTGAGGATTTGCCTTTGACTCCATAATCACATTAAGACATGAAATCACAAATGAATTCAAAAAGAGAAGATTTGTTCTTGAGATTCAATTATTTAAAGGCACAGTTGACCCAAAATAACATTTACCTTCATGTTGTTCCGAACCTGTATGACTATAATAAGTATAGAGTAATACAATATTTACAAATCATTTGTAAACTATGAGTTCATAGTTAATTAGCCTAATAGTTTATAAACTGTAGTTAATACATTAATAGACTATACAAACAGTGAGTTCAGAGATACAAACTAGTGATTATAGTTTATAAAGCTTTAAATATGGATATTTTTCTTACATAACGCATCGCTTCACTTCAGAAGGGCTTTATTAACCCCCTTGAGTCATGTGGATTACTTTTATGATCAGTTACTATTCACTCCCATTATAAAGCTTGGAAGAGCCAGGATATTATTTAATATAACTCCGATTATGTTTGGCTGAAAGAGGAAAGTCATATACTCCTAGGATGGCTTGAGGATGAGTAAATTATGGGATCATTTTCATTTTTGGGTGAACTAATCCTTTAGGAACATAGACAACAGCAGGAATATTAGGCTGCTGTCACTTTAAGACATACAGCACGTTTATGTTCACTTAAGACAAAACCGACTGTGTTAATGTGAAAACTCGCCAAGACTGACAGTGTTGCATAATTATTTGTGTATCTGACTGTTCAAAAGCAATGAAAGAGTTTGATTTACGTAGTAGTGGCCAAGAAATGAGTTAGTAGCTTTATCAAAGATTTGAGCGTATTTGACTCGAGAACATCATGCTATTGTGAGAGAGCTGTCAGGGTTATCTGCTCATGTGATAGTCAGTAACTGAGGTGTTCAGAAAAAGTGTCTGGATGGAATGGAGAGCAAGCATGATTCAGTGAAAGGTGGTAAAGATAATAAAATGTGCAATTTATTCGCATTTTAAATCGATTGAGGTGCAGTCCCATGTACCATTGCGCAATTAAAAGTGTGTGAAATCCAGTCATTCCAAAAGGAATTCATGTACTCGGGAGTTTCGCTTGAGGGTGCAATAGTTCCCCACGTGGATTTTGCTCATGTTCAAGTTGGTCACTAGCCTGGAAATCCAGACCCAAATATGAAAGATTAAGGGTCTGGCGTCGAGTAATGAAAATCGCCCAACTCGAGGGGCGGCAGCAAGCATGCATTTGAAAATCTCACTGCACGAAATCAGATAACACTACGACCAATCACTGTTGTGATTGCTCTGTCACTAGCGCTGTCGTCATCTGTTTAGCTCGCCTATATCAGATACGCCGATGTGATTGGTGCAGCTCGGCTACAAGGGCATAGTTAATGAGCATCATTACTCAATGCCAGAGTAACTCGCTGAGCAAATTCAAATTGTGCTCTCGCGAGAACTCTGGATTTCCAGGGTAGTTGGTCACATAAATTCACCCCAATGACCAACAGAAATCTGTTTGGTTTGAAAGTGACTTCTGTGTGAGCTGTGCTTCATACGTCACAACACTATTGACAATTGACCTTTTTTGCACACAAAATTTCACTGAAATGTCGTTAAATGTGCACTCTAAGGGGAAAAAATGTTCAATGGGGTTCAACATAGAACTCTAGGGTACTTGACTCAATTCTAAAGACTTTATGCCAATAAGGTTCTATATAAGAAATTACTTAAATTATAGCACACTACTTTCATGTTTAAGAGGGTTTTTTCCACCATTTTTTTTTTTGGTGATAAAGTACATTTATGAGTGGTTTAATTAATTAAATTAAATGAATTAAAAATGAATTAAAACAATTAAAGGTAAAGGTAAATTCATAAATGATCCCATGATGGGAACTCCTAAAAGTTTATATATACGAAGCGCCTGACAGAACCCTTATGGTTCTGTACAGAATCTTTTCTGTGACCGCACCTTTATTGATCTAAACAAACGATTCATGATTCAAAAATCCATGTTTTAAGATTGATGCATATGCAGGATTTGTAATCAATGCATCGAGACTCAATCATTACACCAAGATTTAGAAATAAGAAACTTCCCAGAGCAGAAAAGGCAGTCAAAGCAGAGGATAAAAGAGTGAGATGCATAAACCAAGAGAATTAGATCCAAGAGAATAAACATGGAGTGGAGCGAAAGAAACACCTTGTCCTGGAGACGCTCCCAGAGCTCTGAGAGAGAGGAGATTTGAGTGAGGGTCTCTCGGGACTGAGAGTTACTCTGAAGCTTGACATTTACAAGTGTTACACTCCATCCTCTCTCATCAGATCCAACCTGCCATTTTTCCCACCTCGCTGCCCTGTAAATGGAGCCCGATAACGTAGCGGCCAGGCGAACCTCACAGACGCAGGGGAAGAGCCGGCCCTCCTCCTCGGGGCCCTCGGAGAAGGTAATGCACAGGTTTATAATCCCACACGTCTACATAACAGCAAATGTAAATCCACAGCACTTCTCGTACACAAAGGAAATGTCAATCTGCTACACACTTGGCAGTGGCTGGCGTGCTTTCTCAATTTAAATTCTGCCTGGTGCTCATGTAAAGCAATACCAATTCAACCTTGAGTGGCTAGTCTCTGGATGGGGCGGAAATTCAAAGCGACAGGCTGGTATTCATAGGAGATCGTTTTTATCCCTGTGTCTGGCAGTTTATGCATTAGCATTTGCTCTAGTGGAAGTGCGTGAGAACACGCTGCTAGTGTAGGAGGGTAAATTGGTGCAGGATGTCTTGAGAAACAATTAAAAGTGCATTTACAGAACACGGTCTCCATCTGCACTCAACAGAGATGTAACACCTTTTGCTCTCTCTCTCTCTCTCTCTCTCGTTCTCTCTCGTTCACTTACACAGGAACTGAGGAATTGTAGAATTACAGCTAAAACACTTGCTCTTTTTGCCAAAGTGAACACAACGCCGCCCACAAGAAACTCGGGAGATCTCGGCATTGCTGGCTTTATTAAAATGAAAGAGAATTTAGTGTGTTAAATGGTAAGCTTATCAACGTGATGGGAAAACACGAGGAAATATAAAGGCAAGCTTGATGTAGGTCAGACACAATCACTTTAAAAGCATCAACATATAATATTTATGTCATATTACATATTAAGATGTTCATGCATTCACTACTGTTTAAAAGTTTGGGGTCAGTTAATGTTTTACAATGTTACAAAAATATATATTTCAATTAAATGCTGTTATTTTTAACATTCTATTCATCAAAGAAGTAATAAATGTATTACAGTTTCCACAACAAATATTAAGCAGCATAAATGTTTTCAACATTGATAATAATAACAAATGTTTGAGACACTGAATTTGCCATCACAGGAATTAATTACATTTTGAAGTATATTAAAAACAGAAAAAATATTTTTTTTAGGTCATATTGAGATATAAATTACCTGTTTTACACTATTTTTGATTGAATAAATGCAGATTTGTGCACATAAGAGACATCTTTTAAAAACAGTACAAAATCTCATCAACTTCAAACTTTTGAACGATAGTGCATATTGGGAAAATGTTATAATAACTTTCATAAAAACAATTTACACACATTGTACAATGCATACCTGATCAATAGTTCACCCATGCATAGGGTACACTTTAATGTCCAATTACTTTTTACTAATACATTATGGCAAAAAAGTACATTTTGCAGGGAGAACTATCAGATGTTTTATAAATTATTATCTAAAATAAAAATAACAAATCATGTAGGTTTTTAACATCAAATCTCTGTATATATTTTGTTTGTGTGTTTAAGTGAATTAAATGGTTAATTTAATTACTATTGTTTAATTTGGTTTAAATGTAATGCTTATTGCAAAAAAATTATACATCCACATTAGTGCAAAAATTGCAAACCTTATATAAAATACATATGATGTAAAACAGCTCATACAATATTTAGTTTGATCTCCTGGGGTATACGAAACACCTCATACCAAAAAGGTATTTCATTTGTGCATTTCGTAATAAAACAAAGCTAAAATTTGTTTAATATCAAAAGTAAAGCACAAAGCTTATTGCAATTATTGGACAAGATGTGCGCTACAGATAATGTTAAGTGAAGTTTAGTTCATGCATCAACTAAAAACGGCATAGATTAAAAGATCGATTCTTGGGATTTAAGAATTGATATCATCATCAAAATGAAAATGGATTAAAATCGATGTATTTCAACCCAGCCCTACTGATATAATCAGGAAAAGGAGTAAAAATAGTTATGCAGTATAATTGACTGGATGATGCAATATAACAGTAGTGTGTAATTCTGATATCACAATTATAATGGTCTGTTAGAGTTCAAAAGCACCAAGTCCATTTAAAGAAAATTAAATGGTTATTATCGTCACAGATTTGCAGCACTGATTTTATTCTTTCATGTGTTTTTCCCTTTCACCAGACCTTAACTAAAAGCTGTAGTTATTTTCTCCTTTCCTTCTAAAAGCCATTTATAACGTTGGTCTCTCTTTTTCTCTTAGCTGATCTGCATGTAGCTTATTTTTTTGCATGTTATAATATGTTTTAGCCCCCTCCCCCGTTTCATTTTGCCAATAGGCATCACTGAATAATTGATAGCTGGAACCGAATGGTGGGTTCATAGCTTGTATGCACCATCTTTTATTTCCATCTTGATGCCAGCATATTTATCTGCATTTCCCTTCGAACAGCACAGATGTCTGAGAAAGCGCTCCCTCCAGCCAATGAATGATGACTACACATCTACACAGATACTTCATACCTCAGAGTTCATTCTGAAAGCGTGTTGCCTTCTTTCCTTTCCAATGCATTTTAAAGCCAGGTGGGCCGGTTATATTCTGTCACATGTGCTAAAACAGCCACCTTAAAGAAGAAGAGAGAGAATGACAGAAAGAGCAAAAGAAAAAAAGAGCTAGTGTGAATAAGAAACAGAGCGCTATTTCACATTACATGAGATGTGACCTTTTGAAAATAGCTTTGCCTGAAACTTGCCCTATGTATTTCTCTCCCTCTCTCTCTCAATCACACTACAAACAGGCATGCATATGCACACAGTCATTTAGAATAACACACACGACACCTTAAACATGCACAAAAACAACACACACACACTGGCAGTGAGACATTCCCTCAAACAAACAAAAAGCCTATGGCTCTGATAAACAGAGGAACCATGGGAATGGTAGAGATAAAACAAGTATTTTACCCAATATTTACAAACAAATATCTATCTATCCATATGTCTGTCTCTACCTGTCCATTTATCTGCCTACCTACCTATCTGTCTGTCTGTCTGTCTATCTGTCTGTCTTTCTATCTACATACCTGCCTGCCTGTCTGTCTGTCTATCAACCTGTCTGTCTCTGTCTGTATGTTCCGTCTACCCATTTACCAGCCTGTTTCTCTATCTATCCATCTATCTGCCTACCCACCTGTCTGTCTATCTCTATCAGTTCCATCTACCATATCTGTCTGTCTAAGTCTGTCTGTCTACCTATTCCATCTACCCATTTACCTGTCTGTCAGTCTATCCATCTATCTGCCTTCCTACCCATCTGTCTGTCTATCTCTGTCTGTCTATTTGCCTATTCCTTCTACCCATCCACCTGCCTGCCAGTCTATATCCACCTATTCATCTGTATATCTCCATCTGTCTAGCTGTTCCACTAATCTACCTCTCAGTTTATCTATCCACCTATCTGCCTAGCTATCCGTCTGTCTACCTGTCCATCTATCTACCTACCTATCTGTCTGTCTATACCTGTCTGTTTGTCTGTCTATGTATCTATCTATCTACCAACCTGTCTGTCTGTCTATCTGTCTGTCTGTCGTCTATCTATCTATCATCTGCCTACCTACCTACCTACCTACCTACCTGTCTGTCTGTCTGTCTGTCTGTCTGTCTGTCTATCTCTGTCTGTATGTTCCATCTACCCAGTTACCAGCAAGTCTCTCTATCTATCCATCTATCTGCCTACCCACCTGTCTGTCTATCTCTATATGTTCCATCTACCCATCTGTATGTCTGTCTAAGTCTGTCTGTCAGTCTGTTTACCTATACCATCCACCAATCTACCTGTCTGTCAGTCTATCCATCTATCTGCCTACCTACCCATCTGTCGGTCTATCTCTGTCTGTCTACCTGTTCCACCAATCTACCTGTCTGTCTGCCTGTTTCATCTACCTGTATGTCTGTCTACCTATTTACCTGCCTTTCAGTCAATCTCCACCTATCTGCCTACCTATCCGTCTGTCTATCTCTGTCTACCTGTTCCATCCATCTACCTGTCTCTCTGCCTATCTCTGTCTGTATGTCTGTCAATATATTTTACTAAATTATTTTTAACATTCATTAGAATTGAATAAATATTCTCCATTCCAAACAGAGCACATCCAATATCCAATCAGAGGCACTAGCATTGCCCTTTTAACTGTGACATTACAGATTTGTTCACAATCAGAAGAGTAACAATACCAGGAGAGATAATATCCATGCTCGAGTGTGCAAATGACTATGTGCATTTAAATAGGAAATGTCTGTAAGGAAACAGGAAGTGGCATGAGATGCATTTGAAGTCTAAGATGATTTCATAACCATTATTTCAGAAACTGTTTGTGTTAGGAAAAAGTGTGATGAACAATATATTGTTTCAATGCCACAGGTTCCCTGGCACAAAGTCACACAGCGAGAGATCCTTGTCCAAGCCTCCAGCTCACTCTACTCAAAAAGCAATCAGCTAATTCAAAGCGGTCTGCGCTCTGACTAGCCCACCAGCTGTCACAAGCCGACTACTTCGGGAAAAACTCTCACAAAAATATGGTGTTTGTTTTGGCGAAGAAAAAACAATATTCATCAAAAATCAATGTGAAACATCAATGTGAATCTGCACCCGCAGGGCAAAGTAGACAACCGCAAAATCATCAAATCATTCTGTTATTGCTGGTGGCATGAAGGGAAGCACATAACTGTGTGTGTGTGTGGTGCTAATCTGAATTTAACCCCTTCAGCTGAGTTATAACAGTTAAAAATGGTGTGTGTGTGTGTGTGTGTGTTAAAGGGATACTCCACTTTTTTCGGAAATATGCTCATTTTACATCTCCCCCAGAGTTAAACAGTTGAGTTTTACCGTTTTAGAATCCATTCAGCCGAACTCCGGGTCTGACGGTACCACTTTTAGCATAGCTTAGCACAGATCATTGATTCTGATGAGTCCAGTAGCATTTCTTTCAAAATGACCAAAGAGTTTCAATATTTTTTAGGCTTTTTTTAGGCCATATAGGCTTAGAAAATCGCAACTTTTCATTTTCCGTCGATCTTAGTACACGGTTTAACTACAGAAGAGTCAAGTTTTAAATAGGAAAAATATTGAAACTCTTTGGTCATTTTGAAAGAAATGCTACTGGACTCATCAGAATCAATGATCTGTGCTAAGCTATGCTAAAAGTGGTACCGTCAGACCCGGAGTTCGGCTGAATGGATTCTAAAACGGTAAAACTCAACTGTTTAACTCTGGGGGAGATGTAAAATGAGCTTATTTCCGAAAAAAGTGGAGTATCCCTTTAAAGCAGTGAAACAATTCAATTCAATTCACATGTATTTGTTTAGTTCTTTTCACAATACACATCGTTTCAAAGCAGCTTTACAGAAAATGCATGAGTCCACATTGGATACAATGTGGACTCATTGGATCTCCTCAGAAAGCAGACAGGCCTCATTACTGCACAGTGGGTTTCATGACTGCCATTATGTAAAGAGGAAATAGACAAGGGGTTTGACAGTTGTAAAGGGTTGATGGGTGGGGGGTGACTGTCAGTGCCCTGAGACTGAGGCTGATTGGGGTCAAATCTGGAAACTGATTCAATCATTGTCAAAAATGGGGGTTGGGCGCAGTAGTTGTTTCAGAGAAATATTACAGGGGCTTATATACAGACTGTTTATAGAAGTAGGTGGCATTTAAACATGAATCACAACTGTAAAAAGTATCTGCACAAAAATCAAATCAAAAGAAAAAATAGAACTAAATTAAATATGTAAATAAGTAAACAAACAAAGAACAAATAAAGTTGTGTTATAATTTGCTTATATGTGACCCTGGATCACAAAACCAGTCACATGTCGCACGGGTATATTTGTGGCAATAGCCAACAATACATTGTATGGGTCAAAATTATTGATTTTTCTTTTATGGCAAAAATCATTAGGATATTAAGTAAAGATCATGTTCCATGAAGATATTGTTTAAATTTCCTACCGTAAATATATAAAACGTTTATTTTTGTAAGTGAATGCAGCACAATCGCGAACATAAATGGACAATTTTAAAGGTGATTTTCTCAATGTTTAGATTTTTTTGCACCCTCAGACTCCAGATTTTCAAATAGGTGTATCTCGGCCAAATATTGTCCTATCATAATAAACCATACATCAATGGAAAGCTAATTTATACAGCTTTCAGATGATGCATACATCTCAATTGCAACAAATTGACCCATGTGACTGGTTTTGTGGTCCAGGGTCACATATTTATAATTTAATTTCTTCAAGCAATCAAACAATAAACCCCCCCAAAAAATCTAAAACTTGAAATCGCATACTCTCTTGAGTAGGTTATCTGAATAAGTAATTACTTCACGACTGCTAAAAAAGGTGTGTTCTATAAATGTGAATAAATGTATGTAGTATGTAATCTGGATGTACTATATACACCATGCTGCCCTTGTCACGTGACCTACCAGCGTCAGTTGCATCGCATCCTTGAAAGTGACTTTGGTTGCGTCGCTGCCATTCACAAATCCTCTCTCGTGGCCTCATGGAATACCATCGTATGCACACTTCAGAATCTCGCCGGAAGTAGTAGGTCTTCCAGGTACTTTTTGCCGACTCTTACTCTAGTAATGAGTACTGTGAATTTTAACATACTTTTTTTTGTCACATACTGTTTTTCGCCTACTACTGTATATAGTATGGATGTGCGATTTCGGATGCAGTATCTATATGAGCACTACAGCTCAACGGGAACTGGCCACCTCTTCTTGCACACACACTGGCAGAGTTTATAGAACTTCATCACATCATGAATATTCCCAGCTTTAAAGAAACAGAAATGAAAGAGACATGTTCAGAGAGATGGATGGATGTTTCTTGGGTTACTTTTGCCCTATCATTTCCTTCACTGTGTCACGCACAGAACCGCTAGGCTTTAAGGCTTTGGCCTGATGCATCATGGTTAGTGATTTCTATAGAGCAAGCTACCACCATATTCATTATGCATGACCCCTCTCTTACGGAGATGGTGATAGAAATTAATGTATTCATATCTGTATCAAAGTATGTGCTATCCTACTTTATTTGACAGGGTATTCTCATGCTGCAAGACTTCTTCGGCTCAGACCCTGAAATCCCTGATCAGAATTATCTGACGAATCTCTGCTGATTAATTTATGTGTTGTTGCTCCTCAGCAGAGACATTTGGGCAAGGTTGAGAAAGGGTTGCTAATGCGATGTGACAGTTTGGCAAAAGAAGGGGAGGGGAGGAGAGAAAGTGCAAGAAACCAGGAGAGTTTTCTCAAAGGTCAGGTCAAAAGTCAAGCCCACTTTCTGCCACAAACTCCTTTTTTTATTTCAATCTGTAGTTTAAGTTTCTATGCATCTGTTTTTCTCATTCTGTTTTGTAATACAGTATCTCTTTGTTTGTTCTTCTGTTGTCCTTTCAAATAACAACCATAGGCGTCACTTACGGTGTTGATGAGTAGGGCATGTCCTCATCACTTTTTATTTTATCCACACCACTTTATGAAATAGTTTGGGGCAGGAATGTCTCTAATACAATACAACCAACTGCCATTATTTCATGCGTGTTATAATAATTTATTTTTCTGAGTGATTGTTGATGATGTAATATGGCAGAAAGTGACAAAGGCAATGTTCTTCCAGCACACACTCCAATCTATTGCTTTTAAACTCTGGTATCTGGATACTACTTGTACTCAACACAAAAATATTACCACTTTTGATGCCAAGGACCTAAAAATATGATGATTGGAACACAGTTCTGCTCTGACTTTATAAGTAATATTTTCTTTGGAAAATTATTTGCAAAAACAGACAATATTGTATATAAAATATAATAACAATTACTTTATTTTCTACAGCGCCTTTAAAAGGAGCTTCTCAAAGAGTATTACAAGGTAAAAATACAAGGAAAATACTAAATAAATCAACAATAGTACATTGGTGTATTAAAACATAAATCAACAATGTTACCACAATCAACAGTAAGAGAACTTGAAAAATTAATGTTTTCAAATATGTTTTAAAAATTCCAAGAGACTGCTTCATTGGTTTCACCTGTGAGCAGCAATAGAAAAAGCTCTGTAACCCATGGAACATCATGTTTGATGGACAACCAACACACTATGCTGAGAAGAGCGAAGACTGGTTAGGATTATATGGTGTTAAAAGCTGAGATAATTACTCCGGAGCCAGTCTGTGAAGTGTATGTGAGCATAAGAACTTTAAAAATCAACTCTGAATTTAACTGGTAGCCAGTGCAATGGTTTAAAAATGGCAGTAATATGATCTCTTGTATTGGTCCTAGTTGAAATTCTAGCTGCAGAATTTTGAACATACTGTGGCTTATTTAGAGTTGCTTACAAAGCCCAGTAAGAAGCAAATTGCAATAATCAATGTGAGAGAAATAAAATAAAAAATAATTTACTTTTTTGCAACTGAAAGTGATAGCATTGGACACAATTTTGCAATATCTTTATAACATTTTGAACATGAGGGTCAAATGTCAATGACAAATTACTTAGATTCCTTAATTGACAAATTCCTTAGATTCCTTAATTTCTTCTGAAACTCAGAGATAAGAGGTGTTTGGCCAGCCTTGTGGAGCTGATGAGGAGAACCAATATGCATGACCTCAGTTTTATCACCGTTTAAACAAAGAAAATTATTAGCCATCCATGATTTGATCTCAGAAATATATTTAGTGAGCAATGAGACAACCTCACTTTGACCATGTTTACAATGAATATAGATCTGTGTCTCATCGGCATAAAAGTGATACTAAATACCTAAAGTTTGTAAAATTTGGCCAAGTGGGAATAAGTAAAGACTAAAAAGTAAGGGTCCTAAAATTGAGCCCTGAGGGATGCCAGTAGAAACTGATCCAATATCAGACCTATATTCTCCTAAAGCAACAAACTGTCTGCGTTTGGTCAAATAAGATCTAAATCAGTTTAAAACAGTGAAAGAAATACCAAAAACTGTTTCATGGCAATTAAGTAAAAGAGTATGATCCACAGTGTAAAATGCACCACTAATGTAGGATAAGAATAAGAATAGTAGATCCGGCATCAGAGGCCAAAAGTCAGTCATTAGTAAGTCATTTAAACAGGGGCATTTCAGTGCTATGAAATTTTTAAAAATCAGATTGAAACTGCTAAAAAAGATTACGAACAGAAAGGTGATAATGCAACAACACCTTTTAAAATTGTTGCCAGGAAGGAAAGATTTAAGTGAACCTATATATGAGACAAAAACTCATACAGGGGCATTTTTGCTCTGATATCTTGAATTTTAGAGGCATTGTAACTGCATTCAATAGGCTACATCATGCAGCTGGTTGTTGCCCTGCATCATATTCGTCACCAATCAAAATGTATGATATTTTATATGAACTGTAAGATGAACTACGTAGGTCTGTTGCGGGGCAGGTGGAATACATGCGTTCAATTATTTTAACCAATATTTTTCCATAACTAATTAATTCAATTAACATTAACTAATTAATTTAATTAAATTGACAGCCCTAAATATAATGCTACTGTTTCAGTTTTTACTGCGAAATTAGCAAATACTCTTTTATGGACTATCACATCGACTATTTATTTAGCAAAGAGTAAATGACTTTGATTTCATTATTAGTGCACAGCCTAACTAATATTCATGAGCTAAGCCTTCACCATTTTGTGATCTGCACATCTGAGCACCCACCCCAACACAACAGACCACACCACTTTTTAAAACAAAGTGATGGCCATGGAACAAGGTTTCAGTAATAGCTGCTTTCAGTCAGCTTACAAAAATCCCCTGCACACTTCCTCTGTTTATCTCTATAGGGAGCATGAAGCAGGTGAGGCAGAGAGCCGCATTTAGACTGTATGGAGGCCACATCACTCTGTTACTTAGCAACTTGTCAAAAAAGCCTGAGTCACTGCCTCTCTCTGCTGTGCAATCTAGCTGACCAATCAAAGGTCAGGTCAAAGGTTGGCCCAGCTTTTTTCAAAACACAATGGAACAAAATCACAAAAAATATCTAAGAACTTGTTCACTTCACAAAAAATATCTAAGAACTTGTTCACTTCACCGCATTTAGACATCCAGATTGGACAGAACCAGTTAACCATATTACATTCTGGTTAAAACCCCCAGTGATTTAATATGTGTTACATGTTAATAATACATGTTTATGCATTTATTAACACACTGAGTAACTATTACTATATGTCTAAAAAATAAGACGTATAAATGTACATTTAAATAGTTTATTAATCATTTACTTGCACTTTCTAAATGATCTTATGAACCACTGACAACTCCAAAATAACTGGCTTGTAAATAATGCTTAATTTAGAAATGATAAATTGATCATTAATAAAGTATGAAAATACAATTATTAAACATGTATATGCTTATAAATCAAAAATAAAGCATTATATAACTGCTTATTAATGCTTTATAAATTATGAGTTAACTATTTACCAATGCTTAACTAACGATTCATAGCATGCAGTTATTATAAAGTGTTAAAAACAAGTTTAATGTTTTCTATTTATTTGTAAATTTGAAAATTGATTACTGTTTTACTGTTATATTTGATTTATAATATATGTATATCGTTTATATTAATGTATAACTACATTTTAAACTGAATTAAATAAACTACTTTGTAAAAGTAATCTGTAAATGTCTTCAATTTATTTTTTGACTTTTTTATTATTACATTTACTAAACAATATATATACACAGTATTTATATAAATCATTATATACATATATAGGCTATATATATATAGCCTAGATAAAGTGGCTATATATATATATATATATGTATATATATATATATATACAGATAAAGTGATTCATTTAAAAATATATATTATTGTTAATTGATTCCTTCATTTTATTTGTAAGTAATTCAAACTGAAACATTTAGAAATCAAAATTGCATGTTAATGAGTCTATGTGGTTCATATCAATATTATTAAACTGAATAAGGACATGTGTTTGATCATTTCAGTACTGCATTGGGCAGAGGTGTCCAAAGCCTGGCCCAAGAGCAAATTATGGCCCGAGGATGAATTTCAAATTGCACACAGCTTGTCTATTAAAATATATATGTGGCCCGCCACGCATAATTTACAAATTATGCAGTTACACTATGTCAACATATATAAAATGAAGGGGAGGTATCCGGCCCCCAGCTGTACACAACATTAAAAAAAAAAAAACACTACTTTTTACTCACCACCTGATGCCCAGTGTCAAATCTGGCCCCTGAAGCAAAACCAGTTGAGATCCACTGATCTAAGGTAAGACACTAATTCAGCCACTAATGCAACTAAATGTACCATTAAGTGACTATTGGCCACTTCTGCCTAATTAAAGGGAACAGCATTCCAAAGGTTTGTTCCTTGGCAGATAATGCATGACATATAAATTATTCATCTCCACTAGTCCCTATGAGAATGCCAAGCTCTGCTATACTACAAATCTGTTGCTGTGAATAAACCACCTCCAACCATCTGTCGGATATCTCTTGATCCCCACACACACAAAAACACATTCACCTGTGCTGTTGCCTGCAGGGTCATCCAGAAGACCTGGTGCTTCTGTCCTTGACTGAGGGCAACTTCAATGACTTACAGCCCTCCTAGTCATTTTTGAATGCAATAGATTAGACAGTATGAAGGATTGCGCAGCAGGAGCCGTTTCCAACCGCACACTTCCTTATTTCAATGAAGTTAGCGATTCCATCCTTCACCTTCTCTCTCCGTTTCTTGCTCTCTTTCAGTCGCCCTCTCATTTCAAAAAATACTACAGCTGTGCTGAAGGGTAGAGAGAGATAGAGAGACATGGGAAACTTCATGCATAATGCATACATGTCCAGCCCAGCAATCACTATTCCTTACCTCCGGGATATATGAAGCACTCAGCTAAAATGGATTTATTTTTTTGTAGAGGGGAGGGCAGGAATAAATAAGCATTTCAGATTTTAGCACATTTAAATATTACAATGAACGGAGAGTAACGGGAGAGAATGGTCACGGATGCATCCAAGAGAAAAGCTTGACACACTTCAGGCACTTTGTTCTCTATCACAGTAGGCCAGCCATGTACGCAAAATGTATTACTGCTCCCAAGAAGAGGGTCTTAAACTCTGATTTGTCACATACATTGTGGCGGGATATTTCATTGTGGTTAAACATAGCTAAGGGGAGGATTTGTGACTGTGCCATGTTGGGTTTTGAAATTGAAAAGAACAAAATAAGAACAAGCCACAACACGGTTGAACACCAGAATACTAGTCCGAGCAGTGTTGTAATTTATAACACTGAGGAAAAAAAAACACAGAAAAAAAACCCAGTAAACATCTCTGAATGCTGGGTATTATTATTGACTAATCTATCTCAAAAATACAGTGAGTCATGTAGTTTGTTTAAAGGTGCTGTGTGTAACTTTTTGACTGTCCTAAAGCATAAAAATACCATAATATGTTATTGGAAACATTCTGTTTACATTCTTGTTTCTCCAAAAAACTATTTTACAGCCAGTTATTCTACTATGAAATATGTGTTCTGTGTCGGAATGTCCGTTTTTGTTTTGGTCTGTGTGATCCCGCCCCGCTGCCAATTCACCCAATAGTATTTCGACACCCTGGGTTGCCAGCCGGCGGAAAACACAGCGTATTGTAGCAATGGAAGCCAGCAAACAAACTAGGTCAGAGATTGCAGATTCTATCCGACCGAAAGAGCCTCAGCATCCATCTAAAAAGCTCTATGTCCAGAGGCATTCTGAAATTCGGATAAATCAACTTAACTTACAGTGTAAAGGCCGCGAGTCCACCAAAGCGTTTTTAGCCAGCTGAAAACGCTAAGCGCTCTGCTGAAAACACCTAGCTGTGGGCGCTTGAGAGCGTTCTGGCAGCGCAGAACAACAGCGTTTTTTTTTTTCAGTTCAGACGCATTGCTTGCTATGATCCGCGAAAGTGTTACTAGTATCTTATTTCACAGATAGTTTGTTTTTTAGAGTTGTTTCTATATAAAATGTCAATACAATGTAAAGTATTTGTCTGGCTCTTGTTTTAAATTATTTTGTTTCGTTATTATGCTTGTTATTGTCATTTGTTGATGTTGTGCAAGCAGAATGTGACGGTTGGTCAGTGTGGTATTTGTCCCGCCCCTCCTCCACTGTGATTGGACGGCTGCGTAAAAAGTGACAGTGATGAGCGCTGTGTTTTACCTAAAGTTGAACATTCTTAAACTCTTGGCGACCGGTGAAAAACGCAGAATGCTCAACGCTTCTGGTGGTTTAAAAACGTGGCGCTCCCATTGGAATCAATTACAGCCAAATACACCAGCCGCATGAAAAAAACACTTGGTGGACACAGGGGCAAAGGCTCGTCGCCTTCCATTGTCCATTGCGCTCGTTCCTGTTGCATGTTCTCAAAGTGGCAACCCGCGTGAGTGTCGAGCTTTAAAGGGTTAGTTCACCCAAAAAATGAAAATTCTGTCAG
This sequence comes from Rutilus rutilus, assembly GCF_951802725.1. NCBI lineage: Eukaryota > Metazoa > Chordata > Actinopteri > Cypriniformes > Leuciscidae > Rutilus > Rutilus rutilus. The sequence continues at coordinate 23,676,199 of NC_140220.1, read as the reverse complement.
TAATTACTCACCCTCATGTTGTTCCAACCCCGTAAGAATTTCGTTCATCTTCGGAACACAAATTAGCTGGCTCACTCCTTCATAGGCTGCTAGGTAATCGATATCTGCCAGCCCAGAAAAGTTAGTAAAGACATCGTTAAAATAGTCCAAGTGACTTCGATTTTTAGTTAAAACTGCGTTTAAAGAAATGGTACAGTGACATTCCTGTAGCTTAACTAGAGGATTATATGATTCCAAGCAAAAACATACAGTACTACAGATGAATGTATTCTAAAGGACAGTGTCTACAGTCCTTTATAATTCAGATATCATTATGAGATTTCTCTTTGCTGCTGGTGGGATTATAGACACGACCGGCATAATTCTCTACTGCTTTGAAAGAGTGAAGAAAAAACATAACATACTGCAAAATTCAGGCAAGTCTGCCTGGTGGCACAAGCTGCAGAAATCGATGTGTATGCATAATGAAGTCTGTAGCTACAGCTGACCACGTGCCCACTGGTGAACCCTGACAGAGCTCAATATTGAGACATGTTTCATTCAATACTCATAAACAGAAGGTTTGGGCTGGCTGCAGCTGTGGAGAGATCCATCAGGGAAACCTCAAGAAAAGCAGCCGCCAAATGAAACATGTGGTGGGTGGAGGGATGGATGGATGGATGGTGAATGAGAAAGATATTTACAGCCATCTCCAGCTGTCTAGTAAAGCTCATTCCACAATTTTCCTCCAACCATTTTTGCTCTATAATGCTGCAATCCCTTCTGAAAAGACCAGCATGCTGTTCATGTTGGTTTGGTGCTGGTCTAGTTGGTAGTTAAACATAGCGGTGCTTTTCCCCATATAACCTAGCTAGTAAGGCTGGCCAACAACACTGAAAAAAAGTAACATCTAAATTATCAGGCTTTATTATAAGTAAAACATAGTATTTAACATCATTGAATCAATCTAAATACATGTATGCCAACAAAAAAAAATGTCATGGATTAAATCAAGTAGAAATAGTTATTTAAGGTAACAATTGCAGGTTACCATTTTATGCAAATGTACCAGGTCTTTCTGGCAAGAGTGTAGTTTTGGTTTTAACACTGGTAGGGGCATTTTAATATGAAAATCAAGCAATGCAAGTTTGAGGGGTTGCGCCCTGCCAAATCTCGCGAGAATCACGACTTGCTTTACGACACGACGTCACATACATCAACAACATATGAAGCAGCCGATCGACGAAGAAAATGAAGCAAACGCGGTCGGAAGAGTGCAGAGACGGCTCTGCGCGAGTGGTATTTACGACAGTAACGTTAAATACAATTACACCACAGTGACTCTAGGGGTCGCTGTTTGTGCCTGTGATTCCTAATTTGATTCATTTTCAGAGGGCTAAACAAAGCGGTTTTGAGATTGCTATAAATATTTGCATTCCTGTTTACTCTTAACTCCGATAGAGACATTGGGTGACACTTTGACATGCATCACGAAACAAAAGCGCATGTACTTGAAATCCTACTGAGAAATTAATGAACTTAGTTCAAATTTCTGACATCAGTTATGAACAGCACAACCGTTCATCTTTAGTGTGCTTGTCACCATAGCGTCCTCTGACACTGACATACTGATTCACCCTCTCTATCACTTGCCCACTGAAGCTAGGCTAGAAAAATAGGCACCATCTATAACCATGTCCTGAAGTGTCTCTTCCTGTTTAGAAAGAGTGACAGGAAGTGGGGCTGAACTAGGGTTCTATGAAGCGGAGAAAATCTAAATATTCATGACATTGTACATAGAAAAACACTACAAAACTCTTTTAATTCCATAAAAAAGTATAAGATTTGAAGTGTAATATGAAATTCTCACCATATGGAGTGACAAGGAAAGTTTTCTAACAGAAGGATTTCCATACTTTAAGATTTATACATATGCAAATCCATCTGTGCTGGTCATTGGGAAGTGTCTCTCTGCTGGGGTAGATCAGAGGTTGTCTGAGGGAACAGGCTGATACCCATACCTGGCAGGACAGGACTGATATTGGACAGATGCTACTGTATATTTATGACCACTTGCCTCAAACTCAGAAGGTTAAACAGGAACACTGGCATGTGCGTGCACACACACACACACACACACAGACATACACACACTTGAGGACTTTCCATTGTGCTTAGCTAATGATATTTGAAACACCCTAAATCTCCAACAAGTATTTTTAGATTTTCATCAAGACACTGATTTCAGACTATCTTTATTGGGACAAACCTGACCTGATATAGAGAGTGTGTTTACAGATACTGTAGATCACAGATGGGAAGTCCCTACTTTGAAAAGTCATATGAATTGTCATATGGATGGAAGTCAATAGAAAGAAAAGTGTGACCACCCTTTCACAATGTGATTTTGCTTTGACATTTTAATATTTCTTCTGTCTTTTGTCAGGACATTTTTAACACAAATGCAAAATCAAGAGCAAAGTAAGAGCATGTGATTCTCAAACAGGTGTGATGGGAAATATAGTGTGGTATAAATTATTTCCCTCTCCCATTTTATATTTATAATCGATTAAAGCAATTATTGGGTGTGCTGATTTAAACAAAAATAAAAGTTAAATCAAGAATAAATAGTACATTTTACACTATTTTGTATGTCACCATGTCAATTTAATTAATTCAGCAAAAATGTTTTAAGATTTGATATTGGACTATTAGCTTCATGCTTCATTGAACTTAATGTTATATGATGTGCAGATTTATACTAGAACTCTACTTTATTCTTGATTTATATGTAGTTTGATAAATGTGTTGAGTTTTCAGCCAACCATGAAAGTCTGGGAAAGCTTCTCACTGATATAATTATAATTTGGACATACTGTACCTTGAAGGCAGCATATTTAAACTACACATTTAAAGAAATTAATGCTTTTATCAAGGTAGGATGCACTAAATTGTTCAAAAGTGATAGTAAAGACACTTAAAAATTATACTTTTGAATCTTCTTTTGAATGTTTCTTGAGCAGCAATTTAGCATATTAGAATGATTTCTGAAGGATCGTCTGACACTGAAGACTGTAATGATGTAATGATGCTGAAAATTCAGCTTTGCATCACAGAAATAAATTACATTTTAAAATATATTCAAATAGAAAACCGCTATTTGAAATTGTAATATTATTTTTCAATATTACTGTTTTAGTAACTGCAAATAAATGTAGCCTTGGTGACTTTAAAAAAAAACATTAAAAATCTTACCAAAACGAGATGCAAAAATCTGATCCAGCAATATCCTTGAACACATCACAGACACGCACCAAAACAAATGCGCTGCGAATGCAAACTTCTTATTTGTGAATTTTGCCATGTCAGCATCTCTGAAGTGAAGGCTAATCTCTAGGTAGTGTGCATACATACTCTCAAGCAGAAGCTCCTCAGTGCTAAAGCGCTCTTCTTGGCCTCTGTTTCAGCATGTACTCGAGTGTCAACTCCACTTAGGCTGACAGAGGCAAGAGATATAAGGAAAAAGGAATTGCTTTTCCCTGCCACACTTTTCAAATGAAAAGCGTAGAACAGGCATTTTGTGGAGATGGCAATAAAAAGAAGACACTGGTATATAGATCCTCCTTCAATTGGTTTAGAGTGAAACCTCTGGCAGTGATTTGGAAGAACATGAAGTTTGATAGGATAAGTTTTATTAGCTCATATCGGTGCGTATTGCGGCGTCTCCGGCTCGCCGGTGGGAAAATATATGTGAGTCTGCATGCCAGAGCGAGGATAAGAAAGAAGATGACAAAAAGAGACACTAAGGGAGCGTTAAAAATGACTCCATAGAGGCGGAATCATGTTTGCGGCCGCGATGTGGCGTCCTAAAGATGGAGAATGGGGCGGGACTGGAGAGAGAGGAGGTGGTTTGGGAGTAAACGGGTTACCTCGGAGGTAATAGAGAGCTGAAGAATGAGCTTGATGTGCTCTATGACTCCTCTGACAGAACAATCCCATCAACCTCTGCACCGCTGACAGCATCGAGCCCAGAGGGCAGTTACTTGTACAGACCTCAGACAGACAGTATTAGCAAAATAAAGCACCAGCGCTAACGCCACCAGGTATTTCTGGGGGGCAATGTGGTTAGGCCTTTGATATAAGTGTTTGTGAGTACAAAAAAAACCCTAGTTCCAGTTATGTTTTGGGCGTTGTGTTACTGTTTGAGAGACGGTTGTCTTTTGTATTGTCACTGTGGGTAAGAGTGACAGAACGCTGTGTGTCTAGTGAGTCGAGCCTGTAGCTACCTGATAAACAAAGCAAACAGTTCTGGACCGGCTTAATGGAGAGTCAACACACAACACACACATACAAACAACGACACATACGCACATACTGGATTAGACCTGCCAGATAAAAAAGAAACAATCTGCTGTCGGCTAAAGCTTCCCTTTGGCCCGATGCTAACGTGTAAACACTCTCGCTCACGCAGATAGGAATGCTGGGGTGTGAGCTGAATTCGCAACAGGGTTTTGTTATGCTAACAGAAAAAATTAAACTGAATATGTTTGAGTTTAAAGGCCATTTTTACTATGCCAATACAATTAACAGGATGGAAATGCGAAGCTAAAGTTAGCCATTGCTTAGTGAGGGATTGAGAATTAGCGTTATCATCACCAAGACAAACTAACTAATACCACAAAGCATAACTAAATTTATCTAGCACTCACTAATGTTTATGCTGCTGTTTTCTCACCAAAATGATGTCACTTCCTGGTTGATGTTGTCATTAAGGAACTGGCTTTTGTTTGTTAAAGGGAAATTACAAAAGACAGAATAGAATGTAATATTGAGGACACAATAATCAATTTAAAAAGTATGAATTGATTACAAGTCAAAACTACAGTAGTCAACATTTGAAGTGGATCAAGGTTGTCCTAAGACAAGAACGGGTATTGTTTTGATTGGTGATGATGGTTTTGATCCACATCAAATATTGACTACTGTATATTATATTATATTATATTATATTATATTATATTATATTATATTATATTATATTATATTATATTATATTATATTATATTATATTATATTATATTATATTATATTATATTATATTATATACCAGGAAAACATTTTTTTCACCAGTCATATTGGAACTGGCAATTTCAGCCAGAACTTTCTTTTTTTTTGTATGCAATATGCATCATACAATCAGTGCAGACAAAAAACGCAAAGAGACCCACAACTGAACACATCCATGAAGGATAAACAGAGGTTAAAGCTCACATCATATAAAAGGCATTCACCAGACCACACTGAGGAGGGTTTCCGTTTCACCTTGTGTGCTCTTTACCCTTACAAGGCCATGATATACAACCCCCTATAATCTAGATATATTAATCTGTCTAACTCAATCATCAATACCAGCTCAACATGCCTGCTAAAGCTTCTCTCTTACCCTCAAACGCCAGAGAGCAGCGAATGGACCATTTGCAGGCGTCATCATGCATTAGTAGATTCCTATGCTGTGGAATCCAGCCAATCAATATGCAATTAATAAGCCATATATGTGGGCAGCCAGGCCTGGCCCGAGGTGGCCTTCCTCCATAAGGAAGTTCTGCTTAAACACTGTGGCGTATTACTATTGATATTTCTAGTTTGCCTAATGACATTTGCAATATAGGATGAGGCGGTGCAGATATTATTTAAACGGTGGCAGGACACCAAGAGTGGATGGTGGCATGCTTTGTATTTCTTTCTCTCCCTCTCTGATCTGTTGCATGGGTGTTACTATCCTAATTACTCCCCAGACTTACACCCTTCAGTTAAGGACACTCTTCTGCGCTACTCTCTTTCTCTTTCTCCCTCTGCATCTACTCGCTCTAATTAGCCAGCGTGATCCATCCTCCTACTCTCTTAATTAACATTCTGCTCCTGCGTGGAGGTCCTGGCCGTGGGCTCTTCAGTACTGCAGTATCAGGCCTGTCCAACAGTGCTGCTGCTCTGCTAAGAGTATTAAACGTCCTACTGGAGGTCTCATTTATTTCTGCTGGGAATCAGCTAAATTTACACCAGGAGTTCAATACAAATACCATCCATTGGGGTACACATGCTGATTTAGATTAATAAGCAGGAAGTAATCAAGCAATGTGCAGGGCATAAAATCATTCTCTTAGTCAGTATTTTTGTCTTGTCACAACGTGATCTCATGAGTATGTATTTGTACGTAAAGTGTGGTTCTACCACACGTAAAATCACTTTCATAGACAATGAAATGTATGATATTGACAGCATCTAAAAATAGTAATTATTGAAATAATTGTAAATTGATTCTGTTGCATTCATGATAAATTATATTATGTTTTCAATCACATTTATTGAACACAGTTGACTCAATGAAACCAGGCTGGGGAAGGAATATTGTATCAGTTAAAATGACGTGTTCTATGAGAATAAATCTTGAGTTAACTTTATTTTTCTTACTGTGCTGGGCTGGCAACTAGTTTCTTTTATTAGTTTTACTTATTTATTTTTAAGTAGTCAATGACAAGTTCTCACATCCATGATACAGATAAGAAAATATTTGACATATTTATTTTCCTTAGGCTATTTTAAATATTCTAAATAAATTGAAATGATACTTGGATATATTTTGGTCACACTTTAGTTTGTGGTCCAATTCTCACTATTAACTAACTATTAAATATGACTTTTTCCTAATAAACCCCTAATTATGGCTCATTAATAGTTAGTAAGGTAATTGTTAAGTTTAGGTTTTGCGTAGGATTAAGGGATGTAGAATATGTTCATGCAGAATAAGGTATTATTATGTGCATTAATAAATAGCCAACATCCTAGTAATATGCATGCTAATAAGCAACTAGCCAATAGTGAGAATTGGATCCTAAACATATGTTTATTGGAAAACAAGACACTACACTGATCAATGATTTTTTGTTAAAACGTGTGCACATTTGGAGGTGTTATAAGAGCAAACAGTGTGAAAGCTGGGCTTGGGCTGATCCTAATCTTTATATTACATCTCCAGCTCTGCATGGAAAGCCAGTTGGAACATAAATTAAGTGGCTCCATCTGTGTCTGTATAATGAGGAACCAGAACATTAGCGGATGATGATTCTATAGACTCAGTAGACTCATTTCAAACTTTCTATAGTTGAGCCAAACTGATCATTTAGACAGACAAAAACTCAAACACACACTGCTTGTTACCCCTATAGTCAAAAGACTTGATAATTTAGCCGTAAATGAGGAGAGATGAAACTCTGAGTCAGCAGACGGTGTGAAGCAAAAGCATGATGAGACACGACTGCTGACTGTGTTCTCATTAAATAAATGTCCTTGAACACAAGGCCAGCAGTTAGATGAAAGAAAGTGAATTTTGAATGTTGAACACTGATAGGTAAATATAGTGGTCGTATCATATGATCATGTTTGTCATGATTTCTGAATGACCAATTTTAGCAGAAATTAAAGGTTTTTGTAAATTGTGTGAATGACCGAGAGAGCTACAGTATGTATAGTTAGAGTATCTTCACATAATGCATAGTCCTAGAGATGGAGACTCGATTCACACTTAAAAAATATAATAATAAAAAAAAGACACACAACAAGTGAACCCTCCCCACCAGTCTGCCTATCACATTTCACTCATCATAGACCAATTACCCAGACACATCTACTGCTTTACCGCGCTCCCACCACGACACATCTGTGCCTTATGCTCCCACACAATGCCACAAATGAAACAGCCTCAGCATATGCCAGAAAGATCTTCTCCACTAATAGAACTATTGTCTTTTTACTGGAACAAATCTGCGCCTTGAGTATTATCCATTTTCCTTCCATTACACTCATTGAAACATCCTGCAATTGAACAACAAGATTCATATGCAAATATTTTTGACTTGAATCTTAACATGTACAACATATTGTGGCATTATGATCAATCCTCTGTTTAATTAACTTTACAGAACATAAATTATATTCACAAAATCTCAAATCTTGCAGTCACCATTTATCAGATTCCCACCGACCAATGGAAATGTGTACTCTAGCTTCCGAGAAATTCAGTCAATGCCTTCCACTTTGGAATTCTATGAACATTCCTCCTCCAGTGTTTTAACATCATATTTCTGCCACAGTGCTCTTCTGCAACCATAGCCTTGCTGTGTCACGTGCCATTGATTTAGTGTGAGCATTTAAAGAACATGGCGCCCAGCGTTCGTTGCAGCATGGAGCCAAGGTGTAAATACGTCACATCACTGGCCCGACAGACTCGGTCACCGTCTGATAGGCTTAGAGGTGAAGCAATCCATTATTTTGAGCTGTCAATAATTTGCGTGAGGGAATTGGTCCGGGGGATGATAGCTCAAAGGGAGGGGGGGGTTTTGAGCTGGTTTGATTTCCTCCAGGGCAAGGTTGCAAAGGCAGCACACAATTCAGGCAAAGCACAAGATCTTGATTTAAGATGACCAGTCAATGTGGATCCAAGGCTCAGAAGGAGCGGTCTGAATCATTACTTGGCAGGACGGCGAACAATTTGCTGCAGTCTCTCCCCTCTCCTCTTTTCCTCTAACATCTGTCTATTTCTTTGTCCCACCTTTTTATTTTAAAATGCCTTTTCAGTTAATTGTTTTTGTTTATTCATTTGTGCTTTTACTGCAATCCATCTATTAAAATAATATCAATATTTTATTTAGGGAGGCGGAATTAAGGGTTGTGAACTTAGACCAGTTTTAAGATGCAGAGTGGGAAATTCACTCTGAAATGCATGCTCTGATAACATTGTTTATTTTCATGTGCTGTATGTGTGTGCTGGAATTATGAAAATAATATATACCCTACCATTCAAAAATTTATGACCAGAAAGATTTGTTGGTCACACTTTACAATAATTGTTAATTAGTTAGCATTAGTTAATGTATTAACTAACATGAACTTAACTATGAGCATTCTACTTGTTACTGTATTTGTTCATCTTTGTTAACATTAGTTAATAAAAATACAGCTGTTTGTTGTTAGTTCATGTTAGTTCACAGTGCATTAACTAACTAATGTTAACAAGATTTTAATAAAGTATTATTAAATGTTCAAATGAACATTAAAAAAACGAGTAATAAATGATGTATACGTGCAGCTTATTATTAGTTCATGTTAACTAATGCAGTTAACTAATGTTATTGTAAAGTGTTACCGATTTTCTTTTTCTTTTTGAAAGATGTCTCTTATGCTCACCAAGGCTGCATTTATTTGATCAAAAATACAGTAAAAACATTTTGAAATATTATTGCAAATTAAAATAACTGCTTTGTATTTTAATAAATGTTACAATGTAATTTAATCCTGTAATGGAAAAAAAATAAAAATTCAGCATCATTACTCTTTTCAGTTTCCATTACTGTGGAAACTGTGATACTTTTTTCAAGATTCTTTGATGAAGATAAAATAAAATAAACAGCATTTTATTTGAAATTAAATTGAAATGTAAAAATGCAATGTATTTGGATTACAGCGGGGGAAATAAGTATTGAACACGTCATCATTTTTCTCAGTAAATATATTTCCAAAGGTGCTATTGACATGAAATTTTCACTAGATGTTGGTAACAACCAAAGTAAGCCATACATACAAAGAAACAAACAAAAATAAGTTCAGAAATTAAGTTATGTGTAATAATGTGAAATGACACATGGAAAAAGTATTGAACACATGAAGAAAGGGAGGCGCAAAAAGACATGGAAAGCCAAGACAACTGCTGAAAACTTACAGTAATTAAAAAGCAATCCAGCCCCCTGTCAGTGGAAATTAATAACAGCTGGTTCAGTCCCAAATGATGGCCTACAAAAAGGTCTCATTGCCAAGGTGTCACACAAGACACATCTCATGATGGGTAAAAGCAAAGAGCTGTCTCAAGACCTTCGCAACCTGTTGCAAAACATAATGATGGCATTGGTTATAGGCGCCATTCTAAGCTTCTGAATGGTCCAGTGAGCACTTTTGGGGCCATAATACGGAAGTGGAAAGACAATAATTTCACTATAAATTTGCCTTGACCAGTGCTCCTCGCAAGATTTCTGATAGAGGAGTGAAAAGAATAATCAGAAGAGTTGTCCAAGAGCCAAGGATCACTTGTGGAGAGCTTCAAAAAGACCTGCAGATAGCAGGTACTGTTGTCTCAAAGAAAACAGTAAGTAATGCACTCCACCGCCATGGCCTGTATGCACGCTCACCACGCAAGACTCCATTACTGAAAAAAAAAGCATGTTGAAGCTCATTTAAAGTTTGCTGCACAACATTTGGAAAAGCCAGTGAAATACTGGGAGAATATAGTGTGGTCACATGAGAGCAAAATTGAACTGTTTGGATGCCATAATACACACCATATTTGGAGGAGAAATGGCAGTGCACATTACCCTAAAAACACCATACAACTTGGTGTTGGCTCTTGGACAACTCTTCTGATTATTCTTTTCACCTCTCTATCAGAAATCTTGCGAGGAGCACTGGTCGAGGCAAATTTATGGTGAAATTATTGTCTTTCCACTTCCGTATTATGGCCCCAAAAGTGCTCACTGGACCATTCAGAAGCTTAGAATGGCGCCTATAACCAATGCCATCACTTTTTCCCTGTGTCATTTCACATTATTACACATAACTTAATTTCTGAACTTATTTTTGTTTGTTTCTTTGTATGTATGGCTTACTTGGGTTGTTACCAACATCTGGTGAAAATTTCATGTCAATAGCACCTTTGGAAATATATTTACTGAGAAAAATGATGACGTGTTCAATACTTATTTCCCCCGCTGTATATAACAAAATATCATAAGTTAACAAACACTCACACACACAAACACAGTTGTACTGGAGAAAAAAGTGTTAAACTCACTCAATCGTTTATGTCATCCTGTCACAGCAATAATTTTCTTAATGACATTGATTTCGCCAGCTCGCATTTCAAACCTCAAATTACAAAACGAATTGCCTCTCTGCCAAGAGGGGTTTGATGTTTCTGGAATAGAACTATTTGTCTTATTAGGGTTTGGCCACTGAACAACTCTTTTTAATCAAATGAGCACAGCTGCACTGAATCATACCAAGCAGCGTGAACTGAAGGAAAAAGAAATCGCTCAAAATAGCATGACGCTTTTACATTTAGTGTCAACAGGATGCAATGCTGAAAAGAACATTGCGAGAAGTGTCGCCTGGTGATTGCTCTGTAAACATACTGTATATGTGACAGGCATGATTTGGAGAGAAAAGAGAATGAATCGTGTTTTCTTGGCTTTCAAAACAAGTAGTCTGACAGCTCAGCACGCTCTCCAAGCTTCCCCAGGCCTGAAGGCACACTCATTGAAACAGCACTCATTAGCATCGCGCATCAAGCACTCACCGGTGGCAAGAAGTTTCCTCTTCAAACTCAACAAACTAACTCCAAAGCTGAGTAACGCTGTTCCAGCACCTTGTCTATCAGATAAACTGCAAAATAGACTAATAGGAGAAGAGATGGAGGACTAGAGGTATATAAATCTGTCAACAATGAATCACAGAGTAAGGCTATTGCGTGAGAACAGATTCATTTACAGGTTGATTCGAGTCAGAACTAACACAGACTCTGAAGATCATGTAGAACCAGTGGGATCAATGATGTGATGCTTATCTATTAATTAATGCAAAGAATACATTTTTGAACACACCTACATTATATGGACAAAAGTATTGGGGCAAACCTCTAAATTCTTGAATTCAGGTGTTTTAATCAGACCCATCACCACAGGTGCATAAAATCTAGCACCTAGTCATTTACAAACATTTGTGAAAAACGGGTCATTCTAAGGTGCTAAGGTGAATTCAAGCGTGGTGCTGTGATGGGATGCCACCTTTTCAATAAGTCAGCTTTCAAATTTCATCCCTGCCAGATGTTTCACGGTCAACTGTAAGTGGAAAAGTGGAAGCGCCGTAGCTCAGCCACGAAGCTGAAGATCACAGAGCCACAGAGTGGGGTCACCGAGTGCGGAGGTGCATGGTGCGTAAAAGTGAGCAACTGATCTAATAGCTGAAGAGTTCCAAATTTCCACTGGCATTAATATCAGCACAAAAACTGTGTGGCGGGAGCTTCATGGAATGGGGTTGAATCACACTTTTTTTTTTCTTTGGCCGTCTGAAAATGAATAAATGTTAGCCAATACAAACATATTTATAGAAAACCGTTGACAATGAATAGACAGGAGTCCAATAATAGCATAACGAATCACTTATTCTAAAAATAATATAAAGTAGGCTAAGTTCCGAATCCGACATATAATGAGGGCTGTGTTAACCCTCTGGGGTCTGAGGTGTTTTTGGGGTCCTTGAGATGTTCTGACATGCCCTGACATTTGTGCTTTTTTCAGTTGCTTATAAACATAGTAATGGCAAAAAAAAATTACACACTATTTAGCACAAACAGGGCTACCATAATATGTGAGCAACAAGAATGTACATGTCTGCATTTTTGAGAGAATAATGTTTATGCGTGGTTATTGAAAAAACTAAAAACTAAAGTTTCTGAAATAAGACCACAAAACACACACTAAATATGTGCCAATAAGACTTTTGTCTAATGGATGTCATCGCCTAGTGTTTTTTCTTCAAAATTATGTGAAAATCACCCTGCCTAATCCTTCACATAACACAATACATTGATTTGAATTTTGCAAAGCACTTTCTGTTTGGAAAGGCAATATTCGAGTGGGCGTCGACGTCGATCATGCATATGTAGTGGTTCACACCTGAGGACCGCATACTTAATGAGCCATTCATTCAGGTGAGTCACTGAGCCACAAGAATGCAAGAGCAACAGTTGGAAACATCTCAATTCTTTTTTTATTTTTCCACATATTGTGCTTGCAATTTGGCCTATAATAGCCAAGGAAAACATGTAATTGTGCAGTTAATTCTCATACTGTATTTTCAGTTTTGGAATATTTATCCTCTCCCCAAATTTGTCACTAATAAAACACAATAAAAATTATTTAAAGAAAAGGCTTATATTTACCTTTTAATAGTTTGTTTACATCTACCTTGTAAATATTTAAATAAACAACAATTCAAGTGTAATCTTTCTTTGTACAAACTAAAGTATACATTTTATCATACATATTTCAAAGTTAAGGATTTGATTGATTATTTGATTATTTTTGACAAAAAAATTGGCAAATAAAAGCTTATTTGAGGTGGCAGATATTTTACAGTAAAAATGTATAATCTATCCAAAACTAATCAACGAAATGTTGTCTTTCATATGTCTGTAACATAGGTCTTTCATTTTCATTATAAGGAATATAAATTCAGACGCGAGTCAGACGCGGATACTGTGTTTGTTTTAGGCTCGCGCAGTCTTCACTCGGACGCGCGCTTCAATCCGTTGTGGAGACTCTCTTTTCGTTCCAGTGAAATTACAAAACAAAATACACACAAACATGTGTGGTTGTATATCAGGCAGAGGCCTGATATACAACCACTGATAAACATAATCTGATTTGACAAAAAAAAAAAAAAACTATATGAGTGCGGATTCGAACTCAGAACCTCTGACACGCTAGGCAAATGTTCTACCACTAGACCACTTGAGTTCACGTATTTACGTGTTCACGTATTTACTCACGTGAAAACTCGGTGTTTACTCGGCGTGATCAATTCGCTCTTGAACATGCTGCCGTTCGTCTGAGTTACAATCTTCCTCTGAGGAAAAGCCAAGGTGAGTTATTCCTCGCTGTCCAGAATCATCTGAAGAGCGTCTTTACCGGAGAAAAGCGCCATCCTCTCTAAACGCGATGAACTATCAGTGAATCTGATCTGATGAAACTTCGTGTTTTCAAGACATTGATCGGGGGGCGGGTGCGAAGCATAGATTACCTAAACTATTTACCATGTCAATAGCGCCGGGGGCGGGGCAGCCTCAGTTCATTATAGAGATAATTAGGCAGAAGGAAAAAACGGTACCTCTCCTTGCTTTCAAACGGATTACATGAGTTGAAAACATTTGTTTTTTTTATTAATTACATCATTTAAAAGAAGAGATTTCAAGCTTCATAAAGACATATATCACGTGCCTGTGTGAGAAGTATTCGCTGAGTTATGATTCATTTTCGGACGCGTTTCAGAATGGACTACACGGACAGAGAGAAGGCAGAACTCGCTCCGTGATTATTTTTCTTAATTTGGCGAAAAGCACAACACTTTGTTTTTATTGTGAGTATACAGAAAAATAATACACATTTAACAGAATCGATTGATGTATGAAACTCCTATGGAAAATCAAAGTCAACAGAGTATTTATGAGTTTCTTTTACACTGATAAAAAAAAAGCGAGCTGGTATCGCCGGCGATACCGCCGACCTCAGGGGGTTAACAGTAAAACGTCCGTCATTAAACGAATTTTAAAAGCAGGGATGGATAATACAAAATGCTTTTTGACAAAAAAAAACAAGCAAGAACAAAATTTAAACTTAGCCAGTCAATTTTCATTTTACAATGATCTTCTCTCTCTGTGTGCGCGCGTCCGTGTTTGTGAGAGAGCTCGCGCAGCACTGATACAACGGTACTTTTTAATCCATAAGTAACTAACGCGCTAGTTTTCATACAAATTAAAAATGTAACATAATTAGGTACTTTAGTTATAATTAATACAATAACGTAACACATACGTTTCTCAACACTGAGAATGAATGAATAAATAAACGCCTGTTTCTCCAGACTCGAGCTTATCATTAGGCTAATCCATAAATCACAGCACTTTCATAATCACAAAGTTAAGTTAAGATTTCAAGATTTATAGTTCAGCATTACTTGAGCATTTTATTATTTTTGCATGACTGAATGATGTCTTCCTCTTTTCTGAGTGACCATGAATAACTTAACAGAGTATTTTAAGATAATCTATGCGATATGTGTGATCATCGAATCCATAAGATTAAGTTAACTCAATAAACTTTCCACATCGACCTCAGGCCGTTTACCTTCAGGATAAGTACTGTACTGTAGGCCTACTGTCCTCGCTTATGAAATCAGTCATACGGCGGCCGCGGGAGTGGAAGGGGGATCGAACGGGAACCTTTATTGGTGTCGATTTTCAGTCTCTTTTTAATGATAGGCATTACGCATCTGTCAATCATCCCCGCTTGCTATTTGGGGAATGAACCCAGCGCTATGATTGGTCGAACTCTTCTTCTTTTGCTGTTGCTTGATTTGAGGACAGCGCGTGCACAGAGGCGTCACCAGGTTTTTGCGTAGTTTAGAGTGACAAATCGTACCAGCGTACTTTGAAGTCAAAATGCGTATCCGCTACGCAAAATGCGTACAGGTTGGCAGGTATGGTATGTGTGAGGACCCTGGCTGCGGAGTTCTGGATATATTGGAGCTTGTTTAGCGTTATGGTGGGTAAGCCGAAAAAGAGAGAATTACAATTGTCTAGATAGGAAGTAATGAAAGCATAAACTAGGATCTCACAATCATTGATAGCATCAAAGGACGTAAACGAGCAAAATTCTGGAGGTGGAAAAAGGCAGATTTATTACCTGATGTGATATGAGGAGAGAAAGAGAGGGAAGAATCGAAAATTATAAGCAGGTTTTTAACAGTGGTGGAAGGTCAAACTAGGAAACCTGGACAAATGGGCAAAAATGTCCACAGAAACACTCCAAATTCTTGTGGAAAGCCTTCCCAGAAGAGTGGAAGCTGTTATCTGCAAGGGGGAGACCACCTCAATATTAATGTCTATGTATTTAGAATGCAATGTCATTAAAGTCATTAAAGATTTTTCCTTTTCTTTATTTTTTGACAGTCTTATTGGTCATTGACCCGGTGACATTTGGAAACGGTGGGTAAGAATAGCTCATTCCCCATAACCATTGCTGGAGATAGGTTAGGGCTCTCCGTGATGTTGAAGTCATTCTCACTCCAACCAGGGAGAAATGAATTTGAAAATAGAGGTTAGATTGTTGTGTTGTCCCGCTGAGTCTGGCATTGCCCTGTAATCTCTTTAATCCTTCTTTATGAGTTTCGTGTGAAAACACTACCTCCTTCGCTCAGCATGAAATCATCATACAATGCTGATTCCTCGCACCTTGTCATTTCTCTTCTTGATGGTTATGGGTCTCCAACTGCAAATGTTGAATCCAAAACAAGCTAATCTTCCAGCGATCCCTCCCTCTCTGCCTTCCCACCCAGCAGAACACTTCATTTAGCTTGATATTCCATTGCGGCTTATCCAATGTCAATAGTTACATGAGGGCAATAACTAGATGACATGGAGAGAAGCTGCAGGGAGAGAAAAAGAGTGAACAAGTATGTGTGTGTGTGAATAAAAAGCAGCACCATGCTCTCCCTAGTAGTAATGCCTTTAAGTAATTTATGCTCTCGTTCGGTGGCGGAGAAGAGGTTGATGGGATTACTTGGGAGACTGCAGTGGATTAACACTGGAGAAAGTCTGAGGGGAAGCAGACAAACACCTGGCCACCACATCTCATAAAAAAAAAAATTGTAAAAAAAAAATGCACTAATTACCATGGAGATGCTCATAAAACCTGAAGACATTTCACAAAGTCTCTCAATGGAACTGTTGAGGATTTGTCTTCATTACAAGTAGTCTTTGGCTTAAGTCAATGTAAGGAGTTGTAAAGTGCTTAGAACGAGACTTATTGACTGAAAAAGAAATAAAACAAGTAGCCTATCTTGATTTAGGCAAAGATACCCAAGAAACATCTGACACAAGGTAACTGAAAGTTTCTAAAGCCACTGATTATCGATTATGAGTTAATTTACATCAGTTCATCTCATGCTGGCATATAATGGATAATGAAAAGCTGAAGAAACATCTTCAGATGTTTCTGATCTTTTGAAACATCAAAAGAAGTACTGCCCCTTTAAATAGCTTCACTCTGGCCATTTTTGTTAGTAGATTGTGTATCTTTAATGTAGCTTGAAGGGATAGTTCACCTAAAATGAAAATTTTCATTTACTCATCCATCTGTCATTCCAAACCTGTATGACATAAGAATAATAACTGTTTTGTCCATACAATGAGTCAATGGGATCCAAAACAACATTAAACCCTATAGACTTTCATTGTAACATAGATTTTGTTTTATATATACAGTACTGTGCAAAAGTCTTAGGCATGTTAATATCCCCCCCACCCCAAAAAATGGTTTTAAGTCAGTTATTTATATATTTTGCTGTAGTGTGTCAGAAGGAAATATCAGTTTACATTTCCAAACATTCTTTTTTCCATTAATTGTAATAATCCAGTGAGATTTCTGTATGCACAAGGAATCTCACAACAGCCAGGATGATCTGATCTCACCATCATCGAGTCCATCTGTGATTACATGAAGAAACAGAAAAAACTGAGACAAACTAAATCCAGAAGAACTGCGGGAACGTCTCCAAGATGCTTAAAGAAACCTTCCTGCAAAGCTACAGCACTGTGAAAAGTACTGGCACTTGTGTTAACATGCCTAAGACTTTTGCACAGTACTGTATATATATAAAATATATTCTTTTCCACAAAATAAAGACAGATTATGACAGAATGATGACAGTGTTTTCATTTTTGGGTGAACGTTTGGCAAGCCGCATTTCTAGAGCAGCTTCCTGAACACTGTAAATAATGGAGACCTTTTAGGGAAATTACAGAATTGGTTTTGATTGAGTGCATTGATGGAACTGCATAAAGCAGCAAAAATTGTCATAAAAGTAATTAACAGCATTGTTGTGGGTCTGAATGTGAATGTAAACTGTCAGCGCTCATTCCTACTTTTGCAGTCTGAGAGCCTTCATGTGGCAGGTGTTGCAGTCAAACTAACACATACGCGTTTCACACGTGTCACATCCTGTCATTGACAGGCGCGGAACCGCTCCACCAACCGGACCCGCCTGGCTTTTTTTACTCTGATTTCATTTGTCACGGTCTAATTCACTATTGACACAAAACATACAGCTCTCATTAGATCCTTTATGAACATTTTCATTGCTAAAGTGGGGAGTCAAAAACACACGGCAGATGGTTCAATCTTTCTAATGGGAAAAGATCATATAAAGTCGCATGGCTTGGAGGTTGAATAAGATATAAAAGAATGGAAGTGTAATAAAATAGGTTTTTATGGTGCTTTTGCTTTGTTGAAATAACGTTGCTATTTTTCTGTCATAAAAACCTTCTCTTCTGAGTGAAGACTTTAAGACAGGCAATCCTCTAGATCTATAATCAATTTAGAAGACTATTTTAAACATTAGGGATCGACCGATATGGATTTTTAAGTGCCGATGCCGATACCGATTTTTTTTTCATCAGCCTTAGCCGATGACCGATACGGGCTGCCGATTTTCTTGGGCCGATATTTGGAGCCGATACTGCTTTTGCTCACTCAATTTACATCATAAAAATGACACAATGATGATAACAAATGTTACAGGTCTCAATTTAAAAAGGAACATTTATTGAACTTAAAAAAACTATATTTGACAAATATTAAAAACATGTGAGGTAGAACAAGTAAAAAAAAAAAAAAAGTTCAGTGCTGAAAATACTGAAAATAAATATTTAAAGGGACAATGTGTAGGTTTTTAGGTATTTTATTATCTAAAATCAATATTTTTATTCATAAATATGTCCTCAATGGTGTACAAATACCTCTGCTAATTATCTGACTAATCCTCATAAACGAAGAATTTATTATCTTTATATACATGGGACGGGTAGGTCCACGGAGGCTTCCATGTAGTTCCGCCATCTTGAAAAACTATAATAGCAGAGAGAGACAAAAAGTACTAGGCCAACGCGTTTCCACAACGCGTTTTCGTTCAGAGCCAGCGTCACGTGACTGAAGCCAGCAGCAGCGGAGGAGCAGAGCAGTGAGAGACGCTTGTCACTGCCGCGGCAAGTTTAAAAGGCTGCACTGTACGGTTATTTATAATGGAGGAGTCCATACATATGCTGAGTCACAGGATAAGGAGTCCTCGTCGTCGAAAAAGTCCAACATAGACCGTAAAAGGAAACGTGACCAGAGATTACAAAAAACAAGGGTTAATGTCGGGAAAGCTTTCAAAAGAGATGCTGAAGTTGTCTGCTTTCTTCTCGACAGGTAAGTCAATGTTACGGTCTTAATTACAAGCTTTTTTTCATTGCTTGGTTGTATACTTTATTATATAGACAGTAGAACATTTATAGTTAAAAGTTAAACAGGCTCTTTGATGAATAGCAGCTATTGAGTAAAGTAGAGAAGGCCCTAAAAGGTTGTAAGTTTTGTTTGTTCAAAACTGTAACATTCGTTTGTTCGTTGAGTCAAGTTTCAGTTTGTTTGAAATAACAAACCAGTTAACCCGAAGGAAAACTCGAAGTGCTATTATAAGACATCCTGCCATAGCTTTTTGGTACATAACGGCTACCGTAGATGCAACACGCTTTTGAAAAAGCGAGGCGCTAGAGAGCATTATTTGTTTGAATGCAAAATACAATTTCACCGCTAGATGGGAGAAATTCCTACACAATGTCCCTTTAAGCATAATTCAAATTCTGAAAATAAATTCTGAAAATAAATATTTAAGCATAAATAAAATAATTACACTATTGCACACAGTAGCAACAAGCAAGCAGCATAATAAACGTCTGTCGTTGCTATGCAACCATGAACTGCGTTCTCCATGATGACGAGGAAGTAAGGATTCATTTATTTCTAGCCCTTTACGACTACATATATTTATGGAGATGAGAAATAAAAACCCGCCCTGTCCAGCTATGATCAGCTGTTCGGCAGAGCTTTCGATGTTGTCATGGAAAGGTCAGTTGTTTTTTGTCACATGACCTGCGTGCGCTTGCGGCATTCTGAAAAGTTTAGATGTTTTCATCTCACCACGGCATAGAAGCGCCTGGACAAACGAGCGTGCTGCATCGGATGCGTGTCGCAACCCCCATAAAACTCCCACAAATATCACGGAATCACGGAACAACGTCGGCATTATTTAATCCTATGACCAGTGTTTGTAACAGCTGCCATGCATATGGATAGCCTCAAACTTAGCTATTTGCAGCTCCCTAAATACAATGACAAGCAGTTTTATAGATGAGG
Source organism: Rutilus rutilus (assembly GCF_951802725.1). Taxonomy (NCBI): domain Eukaryota; kingdom Metazoa; phylum Chordata; class Actinopteri; order Cypriniformes; family Leuciscidae; genus Rutilus; species Rutilus rutilus. The sequence continues at coordinate 23,656,109 of NC_140220.1, read as the reverse complement.
CATTCGGCATTCGCGTTTTCCATTTGGACCCACAAACTTGCTTAGTCGCAGGCACATATAGAGCAACGTGTTTCCACTTTCAAAGTGTATGGCAATATTTCAGCTAAGTCAAACAGTTAAAAGATGCTGTGAAAGTTTAAAACTAACCGTTGTCTTGAAGAGGCTTCCAGCACTCCGCTAGTGTGGGAGGGGCAGTGCATGGGCTGCACGTGAACTGCAGCGTCTCCAGCAACACAGAGCTGTCTGCGGACGCCTGTCTGTAAATAATGCCGGGAAAAAACTATCGGCGAACGCAGCAGCTGCGTATCGGCCGATGCCGATACACGTAAAACCCGCAAATATCTGCCGACCGATATATCGGTCGATCACTATTAAACATGCGGACAGCAGCAGACCAATCTCAAGATGTGAGATGTTACTCTATTTAACAGTACAAGACACAAAAGAAACATGACTATTGACCTCTGACCTCAATGTCATCAGTTAAAGAGACCCAAAAATGTATATTCTGTCATCATTTACTCGTGTTCCTCGAAAACCAAAACATTGATTGACACACGCATATAAAAAGTAGGCTACATCAAACATGGTGACAATTGTCAAATCGACTTAATTTTAGACTACCTTTGTGGTGCTTCTTTTTTGTAGCTTAAAATGTTTGTGTCCCACTGATTTTCATAGACAGTTGAATATATTTCACAGATGAAAAGGTCCTAAAAGGTCTCAAAGAAACACTGCAATTGATACACTATTAAAAAAATACATTTGTCATCAAAATACACATGAACAATAGCATACTATATATGAGCAAATGAGATGATCAAGAGGTCAAGGTGTAGCTGGTTAGCATGGCCTCATTTGCCCCTGCACCATCCGGTTCTAAAAAGCATATTTCTCCATTGATGCCATTCAAAACTATTTCTGTACTATGACTAAATAAAATTTTGTTGCTTCTGCTGTGTGACAGCCATTGAGACACATGCAAATTCTAATAGATGTTAGATGATGCTTTCTCTAAACAATGTGTTCATGATACATGCTCCACAATTTCCTTCTCAAGTAAAATTGCATGCAGTCTTTAATAAGGAACCAATTGTGAATGTATTTTTGCTTAAACACACGTCGACACAGTGAATCTTGCTCATCATTATTCATACCGAGAGATGTGATAAAAGCTCTGTGCTTAGAATTAGTTCTGAAGAACATTTCCTCCTAAATGTGTTAATGTCCTGCTTCTTCGCCAAAGTGTTTGTGGCGTCCATCTAAAGCTAAAAACAGCCTATTGAGGCTTGTCTCAGTTTGTTACTCATGCTTCTGGAGGCCTCAATTTCAAATCAGATCAACACCTCTTGCCCTCAGCCCTTGTGTATTTAATGTCAGGTTGCAGCGGGGATGGCTGGGTAAACCTTCGGAGGTGGAGAAATCAACTCCTGCCTTCAGTGGAGAGCAGGTATTTGTTCTCCGTCACTAGACATCAAAGTTCAGGCTGACTCCCACTAGCCAGAAAGGCAGGGGGGATTAGGTCAGAGAAAAGACTATAGTTTGGTTGAGTGGCATTATGGGAGCATGGACCAGTGACTCGGGTAATGGACATAATCAGAGGGGGTTTAGGTTCAAATCCCCAGGTGTGGCTGACTGCTCATCTCTCTTTATTTCCAGAGTGCCACCTGCTTTTCCACACACCTGGTCAGAGAAGACTGCCCAGGGACACCTTCAATCAATGACTGATCGGAATGCCGTTAACATCTGCAAAACTTATTGCACTTAATAAGTTTAAATATTTGTAAAAATATATATGTAAACATACACACACACACACACACACAGTACCAGTCAAAAGTTTGGAAACATTATTATTTTTTATGTTTTTTGAAATAAGTCTCTTATGTTCATCAAGCCTGCATTTATTTGATCAAAAATAAAGAAAAAAAATATTATTACAATTTAAAATAATGGTTTTCTATTTTAATATACTTTAAAATATATTTATGTGATGCAAAGCTGAATTTTAATCAGCCATTACTCCAGTCTTCAGTGTCACATAAATAAAATAAAATAAATCATTTTAATATGCTGATTGATACTCAGTTATTATCAATGTTGCAAACAGTTGTGCTGCTTTATTTTTTTTATTTTTTTGATCACAGAAATAAATTATATATAGACAACCATTATTTTAAATTGTAATATTTTAAAATATTAGTTTTTTTTTTCCTGCATTTTTTTATCAAATAAATGCAGACATGATGCACATAAGAGACTTCTTTCAAAAACATTAAAATAGTAATGTTTCCAGACTTTTGACCGGTATATAATGTCATAACCCTTTTACTAGAGCAATGTCTGAACTAGTAAAAACAGCATTAATGGTGCACTCAATACGTTTTTGTGCACGTTTTGCTAGCTCTTCCAGAGTTCCAAGAGTGCTGATGCATATAACAATAACACAAAGACGTTTTACTGTTTCTTTTACTTACTTTGTCTGTGTTTGCACATTACAGAAAGACTGTATTAGGTGAGGATTTTTCAGCAACTCTCTCTGCGGGTTACAACTGTTGAGAAATAATATCTTTTAACATTCATTAATTCAAAAACTTTTTTTTTTTCAGGAACAAAACAAACGTCTTTATTCATGAGTGAGTCCTTGAATCACTCAACAGATTCAGGAATGAAACAAGTTACTGTCTTTAAGAGAGTCTCTGAAACATTCACTCAAAATTTTGTTCAAACACACTGATTAATATATGAACAAAACACCTGACTGTCAATAGGCCCTATCTTACACCAGGCGCAATGCAAAGCCAAGGGCGATGCAAGTGTTTTTTGCTAGTTTCAGTCCGACGCAGTTATCATTTTCACGTCCTGCGCCATGTTGTTTAAATAGAAAATGCATTTGCGCCCATTTGTGCGCCCATGGGCGTTCTGGTCTGAAAATGAGGTGTGTTCTGGCACATTGTTGGCACGTTGCTATTTGAGGCAACAGAGATAGACTGCAATTTTTTTTTTTTTTGTTATTTAAAGAGCACGTTAGTAATGTGCGCCTATGGGCGGGCACAGCAGCACACAAACATGGCAAATATTTAAAATAAAAGGATTACAATGTAAAAGATTCTTATTGTGTACATAAAGATATGGTGGAATCTGGCTTGTCCCGTAGATGGTCTGATCGCGCACGAGCAGTTCCGTTCTGGAGACGGCTTCAGTTAGCCTAGAAATCTAGACGCACCCTAGCGGCAGCAAATTTTATTTTGCAGCCAGGGTGGTCTAGCAACTCTCCGTTGGCTTTCGAGCTGGAAAAACCAAACTCTAGTCAGGCCAATCACATCGTGTATAGATGTGTAGAGTCGGCGGGCGGGCTTAACATAATGACGACAGAGTTGCAACGTTTCCCTGCTACTTGAAAACAAAAAATGGCTGCTGCTGCTGGCGAACAGCGGTCTTTCGAATCGGCTTTGGCCGCGACTCTGGAGACCTTGGAGTTAAGCTTTTCTTTGAGAAAAGAACAAAGAACGGCACTTTAAAGGGAATGGGAGGTGAGACTCTTATTGGTTTAACGCACGTAAATCCCAAAACACACCCATAACTCATTAAGAGAATAGGGACAACCCTTTTAGACCATGCGTCTGGCGCACCGACCATTTTTCCCGTCATTAAACTAGAAAAAGTGGATTCGGACATGCCCTAAGTGAACTTGCGCCCTGCACTTTGGACCCTGCTCTTAGATCATTAAACTCATAGAATCATTCACTTAACAGTTCATTCAAGCACACTGATGCATTCATGATTCTCAACACTCAAACTGATGCTTCCTCGTTTCCTCAATCCTCCGTCCTCCAGACCGTGACCAGGAAAATGATCGAATTCAGCCATCTTGAAGGACATCCCAAATCTCTAATTGCACCGCAAGTAGGTAAGGAATGAGGACACTGGTGTATCCTCCCTCACATCTTAAGGGGGTGGAGCTAAGATATGAGGAAAGGAAATGAGGATGCACAAATAAGAAATGAGAAGCCCCCATTGTCTTGTCCTTGAATCACTCAACAGATTTGGTCAAACACATTTAGAAATTATACAAGTTACGTTGTTTTATGAGTAGGCCTAAAGCACTGAAAAATTCACTTTATTCAAGCACTGGTTCACTGAGGAACAAACCAAATGACTTTATGAGTGAGTCACTGAATCACTCAAAAAAAAAATGTTTAAAAAAAAAAAAATCTTTAAATAACACAAAATAACCTTTAAAACCTTCTATCACAGAAGTGGCTGTTATTAACTTTAGAATCAAATCAAACTAAAAAAAAAAATATGTTACATGATCATATTTCATTTTCCCATCTATACTTTCACAATTTTCACAATGACTTGTTTGACAGCTCGCAGTTTTACGGTTTAATTTGTGGCTCGGTCACTAGCAAAATGGCAAGGAGATAATAGCATCTAGTTTTTAGAATTGCCCATGACCCAATGGGTCACATCCCTCTTGAATTGAACAAGAGAGCGGAGATGAAAAAAATTATTTAAGTACCACATATTTACTCATCAGACCAGTCCCAGCTTCCCAGCCTAAAAAAAAAAAAAAAAGAGCAGACAAGCACGGCCACTGCAAAGCACAACGGCTTTCTGTACAGATAAAACACAATAAGCAGAGCGAGGAGAGAAAAAAACAACTTTGAGCGATAGATCGGTACACTGCACACAGAGATAGAACAAGATTGAGAGCACTGAAAAATATTATGGGCCAGCGAGGTTCCAGCATTACAAGAGAGATACTCCCGCTAATTCAACCACACAATAAATCAAGACCTCCTGAGACCACACTCCAACCTCAAAGAAACTCACAGCAGATCGCGTCCTCAGTTTTCACGGCCTTAAAAAGCAACATTAGCATTGCTGGAAAGGGCAAGGTTTGTCTCACTGATGAGCAAGGTTTGTCTTGGCAGGGCAAAGGTAGTCATTACCTGGCACGCAAAACCACTAGCATTTTTGACATTTTGTTCAAATGTGTAAATTAGGAGTCAAAATCTTGATTGAAGCTTTGAAGAGAAATCGCTAATCCATACAGACCTCCAGCCATTTGGGTCTGAAGAGTTCTGAGGGATTTCTTTTGACTAAACTTTTAACTTGTCCTTGAGGCAGACTTCCCTAGACACAAAGACAGGCGGGCAGCATGATGTTCACTTCAAACACACCGTTCTTTAGGTACAGAATCTAGGATCTTCTGCCCTATTTGACAGCCCGATGTGGGATTACAGTGGGGTTTGTCTGGAGCTGACGCAAAGTAGAGATCAGTCTCACCTCTTGAGCTTGGACGCATGATTTTTTTCTGTTCTGCGGTTACCCTGTCAAGCTCACTCTCTTTCACAGCGAAGACTCCCATTAGCACCCAATGTGCTAAACAGAGCCACATTAACACACCTGTCATAGACAAACACACATGCTTTTTGTCACTACAAAGGGTCCTTGCTGGAGGATGGCAGGATGAAAAGGAAAAAGGGGGAGAGGAGGTGTGAAAGAGAGACGCTAGTGACAAAGCTGTATAATGAATGGGAGGAGAGACGGTCGGGTCTGACAGGAGATCAGCTGGATTCTTATTTAAATACCATTTTTATTCATATTACAGAGCTTTACTTGCCACGGCACCCCTTCATTTTTGTTAATTTGAAGGATGACACAGTCTAGACTCGTGTGGAAAGTGCAGCCGTGGCCGGATCAAATGTCAGATTGAATATAATGAGAGAAAACAGGCTAATAAATAAACATAACCCTGGGTGAATTTTCAGAGGCTCATCTATTATTTACTGCTTAAAAGTCATTACCCATACAGAAAGAACAGACTTGCTGGTTTAAACAATTATTCAGAGGTGGGCTTGAGTTATTTAGTTGGATTTTGGTTTTTTTAGATGCTACTAACTTTACTACAGTTTTACGTTTTCAGGTAGTTCCTCGGCTGTTTTTAAAACTGATGGTGTGTCCGATATCGAATACTTCCCTACTATATATTATGGAAAAAACAGTACGCCAAAAGAGTAGTATGTCCAAACAAGTGGGTGAAAAGTATCCAGTTGACTTAGTTCTTCCAGCGAGATTCTGAAGTGCGCATTCGAAGGACACTTTACTATCCCATGAGGCCAAGGGAGAGGATTTATGAATGGCAGTGAAGCGACACAACTGATGCTGGTAAGGTCACGTAACAGTAACAGTTTGGCGGATATAGTACATCTGAATGTCATTCATTCTATCTACTCATAAAAAACTGAGTGTAGTTTTGCAGTAAAGTCTCTAATCTAGGTGTGAAATCTAGTCATTTCAATAGGAATGCGCCCAATCAGGAGTTTCGCGTGTTGGTGTTAAATATTTAAGTTGGTCACACGGATTCGGTATGTTGACCAACAGAAGGCTGTTTGGTTTGAAAGTGACTTCTGTGTGAGCTGTTTCATGCATTGCTAAGCTACAGAGAAGTAGACCTTTTTTGCAAAACTGAGGCAATAATCAAACAAAGTTGTTTATCTATCAATCTATCCATCCATTCATCCATTCATCCATCCGTCCATCCCACATATAAACATTTCAAATTGCTACCTCCTAACACAGATTTAGTAGCTTGAAGTGTAGCTGGGTACTTTTTCAAAAGAGTATCTTCACTATAATTCAACTATGAGTATGAGTTATGAGAAAGTTATGAGAACTTTGTACCTTGGGAATCAACAGTTTCAAAGTAGCTTCTTCAACACTGATGAGAAGCTGAGTTTGCCTTTATTTGTTAAAGGAAGTACTCTGAGTAAAAGTGCTTTTTGCAGTGCTGTGATTTGACTATACTAAAGGTCATGGTTCCGCTTGTGTCTTCTGAGAAGTGTTGAAGTGGCCGGTGTTGTTATTAAGAGCTTTTAGCAGCTCACACACAGTCCGCAGGACCCACAATCACACTCCCAGGGACGACATGCCAAACGCCAGCTCTGGAAATGACTTGAGGGGCCTTTGTCAGCTCCCAACAGCAGCAGGGAGAAAGCCAGAGGACATACGCCAAAGGACATACGCCCAGTCTGAGAGCTATTTGATGTTATGTGGGATAGATTTTTTTGCCACCAGGGTTTCTGGGAGGAAAGAAATCGATTGGGCACTTCAGAGGAACTTCACCTGCCTGCTAACCCGTGACGGACCCTGGACTCCCTACTGGTTGAAATCAGAGGTGTCAGAGCACACAACAGCTTGATTTAACTATGGGAATCTCAGCAGAGAGCTTGTCGTGTGGTAAGGATACAAAGACCATAAGCCAGTTCATTATTATTGGGCAAAAAGCAACGTTTGACTCTAAAAATGTCTGCCTTCAATTTGATTTAGTGTTTTATTACAATTTTTTTTTTTTTATCCAGTGACTTTTAGATAAGGCTTTCAAACTTTTTTATTTTCTTTTATATAAAAATTATGACTAAAATTCCAGTGCGGGAATTCAGGTTGTTGCCAAAGGCATTTTAAATGCCTCCCACTCTAGCTAAACAAAAAAAAAAAACTTTCATTGTGGATGAAATTGTACTTGTGTGTTTACAACAGTGTGTTTACTAAAGATAGATAAAAAAAAAAAAAAAAAATTATAATAATCTGGCAATTAAACCTTAAGAAAAGATACTTACATAGAAAATGTCTACTAAATGTGTTTTTCAAAATTTTGATTGTTCCATTTATAAAAGGACAAGCACTGTACATTAAACTGCTTCTTTTGTGTTCCACAGAACAAGCATGGACGTTTCCTCCGAGGAGGCAAGGAAGGCAGTGCCGCCTCAAAAAAAAAAGTGGATGAGAAAATAATCCATTTTACAAAAATAAAACAATGCAAATATTACAAAATGTGCATGAATCACTTAACACTGTCCAACAGCGACACCCATGGGTAAAATTACAGTGGGTGTCCGTGTTGCCTCCCTTGAGCTATTTGAGCTTTAACTAGGGCTGGGTATCATTAAAAAAAATGTATACTGATACCTTGGTTTCGACACCGGTTCCTGAACGATACTTTTTTTCGATACCAATTTTATGAAATCCGTTATAACAAGATTACGTTACATATTACCTATAAAAAAAATAAAAATAAACTTCACTTTTTTTTACAGACATATAGGCCACTGAGGGGCGGAATATATGCCTTGCGCTCTAGCGCACATAAAGCTTGTCGCAAAGCACTGGCAAAAGTAGCCTAATGGTTCTGAATATTTCTGGAAAAAATTGCAAGGAGACATTTTAATTGTTTATTAATAAACTAGTATTTTTTGAGTCAGTGTTGGCTGCAAAGATGAAGTTGACGTTGCTGACTCGTCATCTCCGCAGTATAGTGAACACGCGCACACCTATAGAGAGAAATGCATCTTTCAGTTGGAGTACATAATCAGAGAGTATTTGTTTTTTTTTTAAGTAGACATTTCAAGCTTTCTATAGTTTATGCCTATTTCTCATGTCTGTGAGGAAAGTAGCCTATATACACTGAGTTTCGGTTAATTTGTGACGCGCTCCAGTTCTTCTTGCAGTTGAAGACGGAGAAACTTTCCGCTCTTAAGTTTATTCCGTGCACTGTCAAGTGCTTCATCGGCCACGTCTCTGAGCGTAACCGGTGTAAACTAGTGTTTTTAACTCCTTAGGTATCGAAATTTGGTACCGAACGACAAGACATTTTTTGATACTCGATTGTATCGAGGCAAGTCGGTCTGTGCCTAAAAAGTATCGAACTTGATACCCAGATCTAGTTTTAACGAACCCCTAAAACATGCAGTGGGTTTGGTTGGAGGGTAATTGAGAATGAATGGGGCAAAGTCATCCAAAGTCATCGCACTATGATTGGATTGTGTGATAAATCCCGCCTCTTGCATTTGTGCGTTCCGCCTTTGTGAATCAGTCTAAAAGAACAAAATGATGGCGTTAATGCAAAGACTATAGTAAATAAACTCACCAACTTAGATATTACCGCTGTATTCCACGCAGGGCCGGTGCTAGCCATTTGGGTGCCCTAGGCACAAATGCTTGGTGGTACCCCCCCCCCCCCCCCCCCCCCCCCGCGACACGAATGGACCAATTCTACAAATAAATAAATCTCCAGTTAACTGGCAGAGCATTCATTTCGTTCGTTTTTTAAATAAGATACTAGCGCTGAAATGTGTTTTTTTAAATCAAGTGCTCGTTGCCGCCGCGATCAGTGGCACTACGGAAACAGAGTTTTCTCGCGTGGCTCGCGCACACACCGCATTGTTTTCACTCGACGCGCGCTTCAATCGCAACGCAACGGATTGAAGCGCGCGTCGAGTGAAAACAACTTGCGAATACTCTCTATTCATTCTGTTGAAATCACAAAACATAATGCAAACGTTTGCTTGTCCCTGCTACAACCACTGATGAACATAATCGTTTTGATGAGAGAAAAAAAACTATACGAGAAAAAAAAAAAACCCATACAAGGTCGGATTCGAACCCACACCCTCTGACACGGCTGGCGAAAGTTCTACCACTGGACCATTGAGATACACGTTAACTAAGTTAGCGGATCTATATATTGGGACTGACAACATGTATTAGGCTACATCTCATTAAACGTCAAATTAAACCCCATGTAACCTACTATTTAAATCGATTGCTGGACATCGTAATGTTATTTGCGTCCATCGTCATTGAATTTTGAAATCAGATAGAGCCGGCCAGAGCGCTGCATAATAAGTAGCCATGCCGGCTTATTCAGTGGAAATACACACCGACAATGACACGCCCCTACTGCGTGCTAGAATCTCCGAAAAACAAGCCGATTTCAAAATCAAAATGTACGCTTTTAAATATACCAATACTGCTATCTCAAACATGCAGAGGCTTCTTCGTGATCTCAACTAACAGATTCTGCAAAAAAACGAAAATCACCAAAAAACAAAACAAAAAAAAAACGCTTCTTTTTTTTCACAACCCAGATTTTTTGGTGCCCCCCCAAGCACTTGGTGCCCTACGCGCAGCGCGTGATGTGCGTGTGCGGAGCGCCGGCCCTGATTCCACGTCAAAATCAAAATTGAAATGGCCTGAAAACATTTGATTTTGGTGAGCAATCAGCTTGGTGAAATTGAAGTAAAATTTTGACTTTGCCTCATTTCAGAACACCACTTCAAGCCACAGAGAACAAGGCAAGTCATTTGAGTTTGGAGAGACCGAGGTAAAACAAATGAGGACATAATTTTCCTTTTTGTGTGAACTATCCCTTTGAGTTACACATGTTCTGAATCATTTAGTATTACCGTTCTTATAATCTTTCCTGTATCTCTCATAGAGCAATGGAAAGCTGTTGGTTTTAATTACGTAGCAGCAGAAAGGAAGCAGGATCAAAAGAGTGCAAACGACAAAGAGAGAAAGGCTTGTCTCTATTGTTCAGCTGAGTGTCATAAAGCAGCCTGGAATCGCTGTAGATATAAACTACAGAGAGGGAGGGAAAGGAATAAAAATCAGGCAGGACGGGGAGGCAAGACTGAAAAAGATTATATGATGAATAGTTGTGCATGAATGGAACGTCTTCTCTCTGCACTACACACACACAACACAACACAAATACACAGCAGGTGGCATGATCAATAGGGCCGATGGTGTGTTTAACTGCGCCGGAGTCTGTGCGCATTAGATTGCATGAGTTCACTTCAGTGCATCCAGAAATTAAGATGATTGATTTTTTGTTTCCACGAATCATCCTGTCACTGTAGGTACAGATCAGCGAGCTCGGCCTGCTATGACCGGTGGGACTGCCACCTCAAGATGGAGGGTTTGCGGATGAAAGAGGACAGAGGTGGCAAGTCTGGATGAAAGACAGACAAAAAGGACTTGGAGAAGGATGAACAGCACTGCGTTACGCCCTCCATTGGCACAAACACACACACACACACACACACACACACTTGTGCATTTATGGCAGGAGAGCAAGGCTTGGAGGATATCCAGGGAAAAAAAAGTGGAAGGAACCGAGGACAGAAAGAAGATATTAGTTTGATGAAAATAGGAAGGATGGAGACAAGATGAGACAAATAAACAAGAGGACGAAGGGAAGATGAAAGAAAAAGAGATCAGAGTAAGTTGTGACTAACAAAATGAACAAGAAATGGACACCATTGCAAGTGTTTGTGTGCTTACGACACTTTAGGGATAAACTGTATAAAGATATCTATAAAATATAAACTTTTTTTTTTTTTTTTTAAGATTAATACATTATGTATTTAATGTTTGTAATTTTTTTACAAATAAACAAATATCATTTAAAGGTTTGGGGTGAATACGGTTTATTTTAAAGGAAATGAATGCTTATATTCAGCATAGGTGCATTAAACTTATTTTCAGTTTCATTGAAGTTCAATATTAAAGTCCGCGTGAACCGGAAGTTGCAAACGACTTTTCTCCAGTGCTGTGACGTATTTCCCAGTGAAAAGGAATATTGAACAGAGGGCAGGGTTTTACTCTAGCGCTCCTCCTCTCCATCTCTCGCTCATTACAGACTAACGGTTTGAGGGGAGTGGTTAAGCGTTTCCCAAACCAAGCCGTCAAACATACGTCATCAGAGAAGGTCCTCCAAGGCAGAGGGGAGGGGCATTTTCAGATTTTGATTAAAGATTACAAAGCCAAAAAAATGTTTTGTGTGGATTGACTTGCATGGATGAATTGTTCACCACAAAACTAACAATTTAGGCAAACAAAGTAAATATGGTCAATTTTGAATTCATGTGGACTTTAATATTGAGATATGTTACTTGAGCACCAAAGGATTATGTGACACTGACTGGGGGTAATGTCTGCTAGTCACACTTTAGGGTCCAATTCTTACTATTACTAACTATTAACTATGACTTTTGCCACAATAAACTCTTAATTACTGCTTATTAATAGTTAGTAAGGTAGTTGTTGAGTTTAGGTATTGAGGATTAAGGGATGTAGAATATAGTCATGCAGAATAAGGCATTATTATGTGCTTTATTAGTACTAATAAACAGCCAATATCCAAGTTATATGCATGTTACTAAGCAACTAGAATTGGACCCTAAACTAAAGTGTTAACATACATATCCCATATTGCATCCCCATTTTGGAACCCAAATCCAAGAAATAGTATACCCAAATTAAAAAAACATAGTTCATGAAGCCTTTGGACTTCAAACATTGTAGACTAATTTAAAATCGATACAAATCTGAGATTTATGGAACATTTTGAAGAACATGCTATAAGCTAAAGCGATAGTCTTTGTCCATATTAGGGATTTCCTAGAACATCAAAAGTTTAATACTTCTATGGGTCTCACTTGTGGACTTTCTGCGCAAGTGCATGTGAGATGTGAGAGTTTAGCATTTTAGCGTGCTCACATCGCCCTATTTTAAGTAAAACCAAAAAAATATTCTCTAAAGATATTTGAAGTAAACATACGATAATCCATACGTTTTTATCCGAATGAACACACTTTTGGACAAAAAGCCTCAAGGGATGTAAATATAACAAAACACAGAAAGCGTTCAAAAGTAAACAGGTTAATCTCTAAACATTTCCCGTGTCAGTTATCGTCGGTTGTCGTCAATACCGTTATATTGCGACATCCCAAACCGCGATATTCAAAATATATAGGCCCTATATATTATTAGGGATAGTTTATAATAAGTAAGATTAGCTTTACATAAAAACAATAGAAATCAATTGTGCATTCTCATTTAGATTCCTACCTAGTTGTGTGAAAGATCTGTGAAAAGCAGCAGTAACCCAGTAAGATATTTGGTTAAGAGGAAGAACAGAAAGAAAGACCACAAAGTTGGCCAGAAAAGTAAGTTTGCTAAAGATCATTAATAGCTTATAGTGAGCTGTTGAGCATACATCCACTCATCCTGCCTGTTCGTAACAGCCTGCATCAATTAAAGAGGAAATGCATTAGTGGCCATGCCTGCCCTGATCGGTTCCATCATACCACGAAACCATGAGCGCTTTAACTGGCCCTGTCTCCTGGAGCTTTGGTAATGTGTTTGTGTGACATTTACATGAACACTGTTATTCTCTTCTCCAGGCTTTTGGGGGTTATAATTCACTCAGCAGTGAGAAAGAAAACAAGATGGAACATTGTGTTATTTCCTGTTTATTTCCTTCCTGGTTGTCCTCCTATAGCAGATATAGGCAGTAATTGTTATCAGGAGCAGATATCAGTCTAGATACCCTGGACAAAACCTTACACCACACGGCAAGATACCCAACAAGGTCATCATGATCTGTGGGACAGGCATACACATCGCAGTATACAAGAGAGGTGCTTGTTGAATGTGTGTATAGGGTTTGTGGGGCTTTGTTGTGCAGAACTGCCTGTGCTTAATAAAGATTCAGGTACACAGATGATACCCGTCCAAGCGGAACTACATCATTTACTCAAACAAAACATATATCTCATACCTCTTAGATTCATCTCTCTTCAACTGGAAGTCCAATGAAATGTAGTCAATGCAGGATTAATTGCATTCTTATCTTACTGCTGCTGTAAGTGATTTCAGCACAACTATAGTAACACCAAACGGAATTGAGAAAATAATGAATTTATCAATTCACATGTTGGTGCCTTAAAATATAAATACATACTGTAATAATAATAATGATCGATCGATATATCACCATTGCTGTTATCAGCTGTTATCATATTTAGTTTTATTGTATTATCTGCAATGGCCATTACGTTTTTTCTGTTTGATAAGTTATGGATGCAGGACTTTTATTTGAGAACCCACTGTTTATTTTAAAGATTTCATTTTTTTAAACAAATTTTAAAAAAAGAATTCTCTATTTGATTAATTTTCAAATTATTAATTTGTAATTGCTTACTAAATATTATGTAAAATAGAAATAATTTAATTGCAGAAATTATGCACGTGTTGTTTACTGTTATTTATCTTTAAATTAAATAGTGTGATATCATATTGGCCTATGTAAGCTTTATATCAGCCATTGGCCACCCTCTAAGATGTTGGCATTGGCCATCAAAAAAAAAAAAAAAAAAAAAAAATCCATATTTATAATTTTCCCTTTCAATACTATTCTTTCCCCCCACTGCTTACATAGCCACACCCATTCCCAAAGACTTCACCCACTCCTAATATATGTCCCCATCCCCTGTATATCCCAATCACTCTCTCAGAGCTCCACCTCTGTGCAGGATTCACACGGATCCTAATCTCACGCTGTATGTTGTGTGTGTGTGTGTGTGTGTGTGTGTGTGTGAGAGAGAGAGAGAGAGAGAGAGAGAGAAAGAGAGAAAGAGAGAGAGTTTGAACTGGGAAGCAACACCAGAGACTGACTCTGCATACCAACACAAAACAACAGAGAGAAAGAAACAAAGTGTTAGAGAATAAATATGCATTTACATGTTTGTATATGAATAAGATTTACTGAAGGAAAGAGCTGGTGGAAGGGATTTGTGCAGCATCTTTCAGTCTCAATGGCTTTATCTACTTGATTATAATCCCATAATAAGGTCATTTAACATGTAACATTCTCTCTGATTTCTCTCCCTTTACAGATCTATTCCCCACACGTTTCCACTGCAACCTCCCCCTCCTCCCATTTGTCTGTCATGCATTTGCATTTCTCCATCAGTCTATAGAGTATATAGGAGGCAAATGAATGCAGTCTTTGCTCTACTTTCATTGCTTGATATAACAAGACAAATACATATGCTTATTGCAGCTCCTTAGCTTTAGCAAATAACCGCTTTTTATCAACAAACCATTTAGGCTAGAAAGGGGTCTTGGAATGGTTATATCCTTCTTCTAAAAAGATCTAGATTATACATTATGTTCTGGTTTCACAAACAGGGCTCAGATTAAGCCAGGATTAGGCTTTAGTTCAACTAGGGCATTTAAGTAGCTTTTATAAACGTGCCCTAGAAAAAAAGAGGTCCTATTATGCTTTTTCACTTTTTTAACTTTGGTTAGTCTGTATTAAAAATGTTGCTGTTTGAGCATAAAAAAGATCTGCAAGGTTACAAAGCTCAAAGTCCAAAATTACACACACACACACACACAAAAAAAAACACCATAGGCTACCACTCTGAAACGTCCTGTGAAATCTGTGCTTTCAAACTCCATGCTTGAAATCCGTTCTGCACTATTTTACATTGTCAGGGTCTGAATCGGGCTCGAAATGGTTTGAAATTGACGCCTTGGTTAATATTTACATCTGAGTAGAGTTCGCGGTTATGAAGGGGTGTGACATTTCCCAAACACACACTAAGCGCTGCCAATCAGAACACACTGGGCCAGCTAACCAATCACAACACATTTCATATTTCGGAAGAAGGGGCTTCATTGAAAACGATGCGTTCAACCAGACTGGGTAGAGGGGAGCTGTAATGTAAAATATTAGGGGTGTGTAACGATACACGTGTTCCTATTGAACCGTTCGGTACAAGGCTTTCGGTTCGGTACACATTACAAACCGAACGATTCATTGGACCATTTTTCCTGCCGACCAAAATTTTGTTCAGCGCGAGCCGATCTTGAACAAGCGACACCGTTACTACTCAGCACTAAGAGATCCAGTAAAGAAAGCATTTGAATTCGCCACTGAAGTAATAACATCGCTGCGAGATAGTAAGAAGCATGCAAATTTCTCCGTTATTAACCGTAGATCTCTATTAGATCAAACAGCGCTGACATGGAAACCAGGAGAAACGATGTGCCATAAATGAACTTTAAGTTTACAGATCAGCAACATTCACCATGGATTTAATGTAAAACTAACTGTAACCATGGAAGTTTGGCAGGAATAGTAAAATGCTTTCAAGTACGTCACACATCTTTTTCCAGCACTTCAAAACTCAAATATTATCATATTTAAATGTTATTTTTAATGTGATGACCAAAATGTGATTTGTATAAAACTGGAAGTTTCAAGAAGTAGGATCTTTTTATTAAACTCACACTTATTTAAAAATTTAAAATACATTAAATTACCATTGTAACCACTAGGTGGCTGCCATTTCCACTCCCAAATATATATTTTTTTAATCGGTTTGCTTTTGAATTATTATTTCGACATTATGAATGAAATTGCTGCCCTCAAATGTTAATCTGGAGCCTTCCAAACTTAAAATAAAACTGAAATAAAATAAACCTTTGTTGATAACTACTACAATATTACATTTACATTTTTTATAAGGAGCTGTTTTTGTTTTATATGCTGCTAAGAAGACACCCCAGGAGATGGGTCAAGGGTCCATCATTGTTCAAAGTAAAAAAATATCCTAATAAATAAATAACAAAATTTAAATCAATGAAATTTCTCTTTTTGCTGTATCGAAAACGTAACGAACCGTGAATTTTGTGAACCGTTACACGACCTATAAAATACGTGAAAAATAATGTGTTTTTTGAACAATCAAGCATGAAAACATATTCTAGTACACTTAAGCAGATTTACAAATTTAAAATGTACAGTCATTCTCTTCTAGGCAAACCAACCTAAAATACTGATGACTCATCCTGCACTAGACTGATTTTTGTCCAATCAGACGTGCTCTAGATTGAAAATGACCCTCCCTTTAAAGGCACAGTTCACCCAAAAAATTGTCATCCCTTACTCAGCCTCATGTTGTCCTAAACCCTAATGACTTTTTCTCCTGTTAAACATCAAAAATTGAGAAAATAGATTTGTTTCCTCTTTCTCCATCCAAAACGTTTCTCAAACTACCTTGTTTTGTGGTCTGCAGTAAAGAAATGGTGAGTAAATGTTGACAACTTTTATTTTTAGATGACCTATCCCTTTAACATCACTAAAACTAACTAGCAAGTAGCAAATCACAGCACCGGATCGTTTTCTAAGAATTTCAATAATATTAAACTGTTAAAGTTTGATTAGGCAAGTTTTTATGCCGTTTTATATAAAAAATAAAAATAATTAAAAAAAAGCATCAAAATGAATCAAAAGGAAAAAATATTTTGGGCAAAAAAACACATTTCACAGTGGCCTTTGTATACCTTGCATGGATTGTTAGCTGTTTTGAACAAAAGCGACAATGTAAATAAATGAATGGATATCTGATAGTGAATCCTCATTGTGCTTGGATTAGCCTAGGTTTCACACACATACAGTTAGATGCAGTGGGAGTGCTTGGGTAAATGTGAATGGGTTGTATAATTAATATTGTTTGTCTTCTAGTGTGATATGTGAAGCAATGGAAGGGCTTTACTAGACACTCAACCCTCATTAACGCTGAAGAGCATATAGAGGGAAAAATCGCTCCACTTAGACTAACTATACAAGCACAAAGATGCCATAGCACAGAATGGTTATTTGGACATTTGGGGCTTTTAATTTATACCACTGAGCAATCTTCAATTGTAATTCAGACATTTTTACAGAACTGCCTACAAACAAACAAGCACTTACTGCAACCTTCTGAGGTGCACAACAGCTTGGGCAAGAATGGAATTCACACATGAATAGAACAAGACGATGCAGGTGATGTTTTCACTCCTGAGAACAGGAAACAATGACCAGCGTGCGTGTTCTCATCACCATGACAATGGAACAAATAAACCTGTGTTGCTATGACAATGACAAAAGATTGTAACATGACTGGAATCCTTGTCTCTGTCATAGACATGGATAATTCTGTAATATTTGTCCATTGAGGATAGCTTCATCTTGGAAAACCACAAGTGTTAGCAGATGCTCAAATACATTTAATTGTCCAGATGTTTGTTTGATTATGACCATTAAAATCAGTTGGGAGATTTTTACACTAGTTATTGGTTTCTTTCCTACTAAGAACTGTAGAGTACTTGGTATCAGATGGTAATGTATTAGTACTTTGGAGCACATTTTGGCTTGTTTTGGTTGTCTCTTTGTACACTTCAGATGTTAAGATTTTGAAGTTTGGGCCGCTGTAAACATACTCATGCATAAAACAAGATGGCAAAATCATATGGTTTTGTACAACTTGGATTACACAAATATGAATTCTACAATCATGATTAGGTCTAGAGTTTGAGAAGAGGAGGGTTAGGTTTAGCTAATCCAACACCAACCATTTCACCATCTTATACGTACGTATTATTAGCGAATGAGAACGATTCGTTCACTTACAAGATTCATTAATGAATTAAACTCCACTAGCACAAACACATACAAACGAATTGTGGTGGCTGGCCGGATTCGGCCCGCAGGCTGGACTTTGAGTATCCCTTATCCTCTCTCTCTCTCTCTTTTTCTGTCTGATAGCTAACTAATACGTGTGTGGAGCCCAGCTTAATGGAGTGAAAGACTACAGGGACTGAATGATAGGGGCAAAACAGCAGGTTTAAAACAAAGGATCCAGTTAATCCTCATCCAAACACACCATTCCCCTCAGACTGTTGAAACTGGTGTGCAAATCCACATGAACTGAATTGGTGAAAAAGGACTAATTACATGCTCATAAGTGAATTGACAAACTAAAATTATGATTAAAATGAGATATATATACACACACACACAATTTAATTTATAATATTGTTTATATATCTGCCAGTATTGGTCATTTAAAAGTTGCACTTTTTCAATCTCAAAATTAATTTCCAATGTTCATATTGTACATTATGTTATTGTGATGTTTACATTTTCTTGTAGCAATTTAAACCCCCAAAATGTAAATCCCACAGACCTGCACACTAAAGTTTGCATCATCACAAAAATATTTTAATGAGCAACGTTTTGAAGGTTGATTAGGGTTGGGTATCGTTTTAATTTTAACGATTCCGATGTTGATTCTGCTTATCGATTCTGCTTATTATCGATTCCTAATTTCGATTCCAATAAGGTAAAAAAAAAGATATTCACATTACTGTCTTTACATACTGTTTTGCAAAACATTTAATTGCAGTTGAATATCATGAACAAAAATCAAGAGGCTAAAGAACACTAACACAAGGAATGTTTCCTGTGGTTTAAAAAATACCAGCCTAACTAATATAAATTTCAAGCATTACAAGTAAACACACAGTAATTAATAAAGAACAAATAAAAAATTTGCAATCGCAACAAATAGATGCAACTGAACAAAAATACGATTGTAATAAACAGTGTTTTAAGATTTTCAGGTATTTAGGTACAGAAAATGTACTCAAATGTAAAATAACACAGCACTTTATAAACAAAATATACATTTCAAATATAGTTACAAAAGTTACAAAGTTTCTCTTTGTCTTTTGTTGTTTGATTAGTGTTATTATAGAGACGGCAGCAGGAATATTAGGCTGCTGTCACTTTAAGAGTTGCACGGATTCAATATAGTTACACATGCCTGCAGCACTAAAAACAGCGCTTGAATGGTTTAAAATCACTTTTTCTGTGAGCGCGCTTTGGATGTGTGTGCTGCACAGAAAACACTGCCCGATCCAATACAATTGATACAATCATTATTTGAAGCACCATGTTACTTTCAAAAGGTGATTTGCTCTATTTTGTACGGTGGCCGAGAGGTTCAAAACAAATCACAATTACAAAAACAAAATAACAAATCCAAAAACAAAACAACAAATTATAAACACAATGGCAAGTCTAAAATCAAAATAACAATTTAGAAAACAAAATAAACATTCAGAAAACACAACGACAATTTAGAAAACAAAATAACAATTCAGAAAACAAAATAACAATTCAGAAAAAACAAAACGACAATTCAGAAAACACAACGACAATTTAGAAAACAAAATAACAATTCAGAAAACACAACAACAATTCAGAAAACACAACGACAATTCAGAAAACACAACGACAATTCAGAAAACACAACGACAATTCAGAAAAAACAGAAAAGGTAGGTATATTTTGAGAATGACGTACTTATCGATGAATGGACGAGACACCTGTCAATCAAGCCAGAACCGGAATCAAGCGATACTGGAAGTACCGGTAGAAAACAAATCATACCCATCAACGTTCCAAAGATAGTTCGGTCCCATGGAGTGATAGGTACGCCTAACGAATCTACGACGTGTCCTTGTTCTGTCCCTGGTGGGTTGAGTTCTTGCAGCAGCCGCATATGTCATCGCGTTTAACACATAACTTCTGCAGAAGTACTAACCACATTGTCCGGTAGCCGAACAACTGTCCTGGTCGACGCAGCTTTTAATGTCGTGGTATGTCGAAAAATGAAATAAAAGAGAGCATTGCAGTGATGGCTTCTTTGTTGGTGTATTTACTCATAATGAAGCATATGAGAATATGCATAACAAAAGCTCAAAACATACATTCTCAAAATGTATATCACTTTTTTTACAGTGATGACCGTTGTAGACATAAGTGACTTTAAACATTCCATCACACGAGAAGGAAAAATATGATCAACAAGCTATTTAACACTCTCTCTGTGCAGTTCGCATGCTCTAGCTAGCCCCAAAATGACGTGTGGCAGCTGGTAGTAACACTCTAATCTCATGCTTTTTACAAACAAAATAAGACTGAAACAACATCATGTACTCTCATACACTCAAATAACATCGACATAATGACCATTTATAATGAATAGCGGGCTATCGCGCTAATCGCGAAACACTCATGCTAATCATGTGCTCAGGCATACTAAACTCATGACACACTATTAATATAGTAAATATTATGTGGTATGTCGCCAGCATGTCCAAAATCACGGCACATGAATGTCCTTCTTCAAAGTAAAGTTTAATGTGTTCTATAGAGCTGGTAAGTCCCGCCCCCTTCGCTAACCCCGCTGGACCTCTAGGTTGAAAAATCGTCAATGCAAGTGAATGGGAGAAAATAATTATTTTCTGGTCCCGTTTGAATTGTGCCATGAATGTGAATATATGTTGTCTGTTTCGTGTGAAGAATGCTACAATTTAGCGGGTAGAAGTTTGATACGGTTAGACTTTGTGTGAGAGCACTTTGTGGACTACAACTCTTCGCTGCTTTCGATGCGTTTGAAACGTCACCACCATTCGCACACGGACACTAGCTCACGGATCCCGCTAAACATGACTGTGTCTTTGGTGCACTTCACCGCCTTCTTTCAGGGAGAGGACAAAATCGTTGAGGTTGGTGAAAACCACGGGTAAGTCAACTTTATGGGGTGACGTCACATAGGCGACATGTAGTCTTTCTCGTTATGTCTTTTCCACAACTGCTAGCCGAAGAATCATACCATATACTGTCAAACTCGTAACATGAAAGATTATATAAAAAATTCACAGACAACATAATGTTCACATTCATGGCACAATTCAAACGGGACCAGAAAATAATTCTTTTCTCCCATTCACTTGCATTGACGATTTTTCAACCTATAGAGGTCCAGCGGGGTTAGCGAAGGGGGCGGGACTTACCAGCTCTATTTTCGCATAGCAAAACAAAGTTGATCACAAATTTCTTGATTGACATGTGTCTCATCCAATCAGTGATAAGTACGTCATTCTCAAAATATACCTACCTTTTCCGTTTTGTATGAATTGTCGTTGTGTTTTCTGAATTGTTGTTGTGTTTTCTGAATTGTCGTTGTGTTTTCTGAATTGTTATTTTGTTTTCTGAATTGTTATTTTGTTTTCTAAATTGTCGTTGTGTTTTCTGAATTGTTATTTTGTTTTTGTAATTGTGATTTGTTTTGCACCTCTCGGCCACCGTAATTTTGATCGCTACCGTAGACATCCGTGTTTATATCTGAACTATAAACATTTATCCCAGTACTTCTGTGATCATCTGAATTATTGTAAGACAGAAATAACGATACTGTGTGGTTGAAAAGATTTGTGGTTTGTGAAGCCGTTTTCAAACTTGATAACTGCTCTCTTAGTCAGCGGCAACGCAGCGCAAACACAGAATTAAATGATCTGGTGTGATTTTGTCAAAGGTTTAATAGACAGTTGTCATTTAGAAATAAGATTGCATGGGTGTTTGAATCGAGATCGCCATCTTTTAACGATTAATCGTGCAGCTCTAATTCAAAGCAGACAAAAACATGTTCATGCGTACTGTTTCATTAGCATTTTACTCACCACACTTACATACACACATGAACATGTACACATACACAGAACAATATTAAAGCAGACAATAGTCGGGCGAGATGTGGCAAAGCAGTGTCCCAGATACCAACTAACACAATGAACATGGTTCATCTCTAAACCCTCCTCCTTTTCATTATATTTCTCTTTCTCCCTCCCTTCTTCCCTCCCTCCAGGTTCTGGGCTAGAGCTCACATGAGAGGTGACACACTTTGAAGATAAATATAGAAAAGAGGTGCAATCCTTACACACACACGCACACAAGTCCAAGACACCACAACACACACCATATCACTCCAGATTCATAATACAGACATGTTCGTCCCAGCACTGGGGACTATCACCGCTCTCCTATTGAAAACGGAACGAGATCATCATAGAGTCTCCATGGCAAAGACAATGGCAGCTAAGCCGTCTGACAATGGCACTGGATTGGACCTGTTGTCTGCCTGAGCCCCCATTGGGCCACCTAAGAATGGAACTCATCCAGCATTACATTGCAGAACAAAGAGCGATCAACACAAAGCAAGATGACAGTTCTGCAGTAGAAAATCCCACCTTCCCTTTACAGGAACCCTGAGACCGCAGGCTGTTAGAGAGTTTTTAATATTAGAACTTGAAATTCAGCACATTTACTTACATTTTAAATTGCAAATAAGTATTTTTAAGAACTGATTCAAAGCACTTTGTGAAAGGTTATGTGAAGGACTTCAGAATGCAGCCTTTGAAAGCGTACAGTAAAATGTAATAGGGCTTTACTCCTGGAACTAAGAATACACTGGTAATCAGAACAGAAAAACTCTTATTTAGGGTAAACATACACATCTGTTATATCTGTTATTTAGAAATGTTGTTTTTACACTACTATCCATTAAACCTCGATATACTCACGGTGAAGTTTTTCCGACATCGTTTGAAGTAAATCAGGCCTCTACCGTGTAGGCCCAGAAATAAGGGTAGCCCGGTGACCCGGGGTCAGAGTGAGAGAGAGTTTCGGGTCAGTTATTACTAATGCTATATATCCAGTGCTATAGCTTCCATATTTTGATCATGTACAAGCATTTTTATGCACTAATCAACTAATCAACCCACAGACTGAGGTTTTTTTTTTTTTTTTTTTTTTTTTTCCAGAAATAATGGATTCAGGTCAGTTTTGAAAAAAAAGATTTATATATATATATATATATATTAGGGGTGGAGCCGAACCCGAATACGGTATTCGGAAAGCACAAATAATGTGTTTTTTACGAATACTTATTTCGAACAAATACTTTTAAAAATATTTGTATTCGGGAACAAGAAAAACTTTATATCAAAAAGCTGCGTTTCCTCATGAGACATGGCGACCGGCGGTGCTGCTGATGTGGTGGCTGAAATATTTTGGATTAGGCTAATGTCACGTTGTCATAAGGGGTAGTTCACATAGCGCGTTTTTTGCGCGTGCAGATTTCAAATGTAGGCGCGCGGCAAGCGCGCTTATAATAGAAGCGAGCGGCGCGCTGCATAGCAACGACAGACGCCACGGGAGGGCAAGCGCTTGTGGAAAGGAGAAAGCGTGCGAACTGCGCTCTTCATGATTACGAAGTATCAGCAAAGAATTAATTGATTTCTAGCCCTTGCATTAGCTTTAGATATATTTATGGAGATGAGAAATTAAATAAAAAAGCCGTCATTTTGTCATTAATATCAGTCCGTCAGAAAAGCAGTTCTAGGCTTATTCTTGGCTGGATAACTCTTAGCAGGTTTAAAAAGCTCTTTTAAAATTAAATATGAATGCAGTTTTGGATTAAATATAAGTACAGTCAAGTCAAATAAAACATGTTTTATCTCCTGTTTGGTAACACTACAATAAGATACCATTCATTAACATTACTTAATGCGCATCTAACATCAACACATTGAGTGAACAATATATTTTTACAACATTAATTAATGTTTGTGAATGTTATTTAATACAAACACTTGATTGGTCATGTTTGTTCACTTCATTCATTGTGCATTAAATAATGTTAACATAAATAATGTTAACTTTTGATTTTAAAAATGTATTTTTAAATGAACCCCAAGGAGAATAATTGCGACAGTAGGCTATATAGCCTAACTATTGTTTATTGTTAGGTCATTTTATCTATTGTTATCTAACAAATGTAATATTAATGTAGTGTTTTTAATACTACAGTTTCCATCTTTGTAACCGTGATATAAACTTTAATATATGTAAATTTAATCTAAATTAAGCTTTACCGAAATTGTTACCGAGAACCGTGGATTTTCACAGGTATTGGTACCGAATACTGAAATTTTGGCACCGTGACAACACTAGTAGCTCTGTTAGCTTGGTAATTTAGACAATAGGCTGTTGACAGAGTAACATTAACGTTGGTAATGGCTGTTATGTTATTTTCTTTTCAATGACGTTCCTTGTTACATGTTCATTGCTGGATTTATGGAAAAACATCAACCAATATTGCATATCCATAATTATTATAATGGATATAATTAAAGAATACTTACACTATAACGTAAATTAGAAGTGTAACGCAAAAAAAATGGATTTTTACACCTATTTTGAAATTTACTCGAATACAAATACAAATACAAATACTTTTCCCCTCTCAACAAATACAAATACAGATACAAATACCGGCTGCTTTGCACACCCCTAATATATATATATACATATATTATTTTTAGCCTCTTTCACATATACTTTTGGGACTGATGTCATTTTTTAAGTATAATAACTTTAGAATTTCCAATTATTATTCCAGCAACATTCTTTGTAAATAAATGTAATAGGTCACCATGATTAAAAGTATGTGTGAAATATAGCTGAAAGCTGAAATATTGTCCTCACCAGGCCAAGAGAAAAAGAAAAGTTTGTTATAGTTGAGCCCTGTGAGAATATTTCTAAAGTATGAAATGCCATAAATAACCTATTTTTAATCAGTCAAAGCATTTGGAATTTTCTGTAAATGATTTTAAATTATATAAATGACAGGAAATGAGTGGGCTGGGCATATCATATTGGATAATCATTGGAATGGAGTGTAAATGTAATCCGGCTGGATATAAAACGCGTTAATGCCTATAAAGTGGACCTTTGTGTGAGAGTACACTATACTGTTAAACAAATGCTCAAGATATTTTGTTACACTTGGTTTTAGCAAACCTGTCTGGCTACAGTGTGAGAGTGGGTATTAAATGTGCTCTGCAGTTTGATTTATGCGACATGTCCTTGAAGTTGATTTTCTATCAGTTTACATTAGGAATATTTTGTAAATGGAATACCAAACACATCAGCAAAATTCTATTTACAACATGAAGGTTTGGCCTCATCAGCGTGAAAGTCACGCTTGCTAGTTTTTTGTTTTTTTAAAATCACAGCACAGACATTCTGTATGCGCAGAGAGAGCCGAGCAGGTTTACGAGCTCTGTTCGAACGCTGTCCTTGAACTGGTTTTCTGTGTGCTGACCCATCACTCTAGGCCATGAGTTGTTATGGAGTTAAGCCAGTGTGTGTGTGTATGTGTGTGTGTGTGTGTGGGTGTGGGTGCTCGTTGGCCAAACTCTCAGATGTCTTGAAGCTATTGTTTTGGCTCAGGATCCCAGCCAAACCCACTGCAACAGAGGACAGTGCATGTGTGCATGTCTTTGAATGACAAAAAGCAAAATCTAAGGCAGAGCAGAACCGAACAAATTAGCATATTTGAGAATGTCCATACTGCATTCAACCAAACTTCATTTCTTCTGGACAAATTTGGCATGACAAAAGGTATTTCAAAAGGACAGCCCATTAAGCTGTGAATCCAACATTTTACGGGGGTTCATAAAAATACGTTTACACTTACATTAAGATGCCATTGTTACAGAGTAATTATACATTTAAGAACTGAATAATATTAATTAACAATGTGTATTTATTTTATAATTAAGGTTAAGGTTTGGTTTAGGGTAAGTCGTAATGTAGTAGTAAGTAGTAATAAAGTAGTAAGTTGTAATGATGCATGATTTACTGTTATTATTATAGTAAGTACATGTAACATATGCAACATGGACACAGTAAAAAAATGATACCACATAAAAATGTTTATCCATTCTCAGCTACTGTATATAAGCTATTTAAAATTCAATGTGACAGCGACATAACTGGCTCAAGTCACTGCAGCTTTTCCCTCAAGAAATCTATTGCTAATATTAATAGCCTACTGCCCCTTTAGCGCTAATTCACATCAATTACCTCCAAATCAGGTAGACAGCAGGATAGCTATGAGTTTTAATCCACCGCAGAGCGCCTCCTGTGATCCAAGGACGGGTTTTAGTCAGAGACGCCCCCAATTACACAACACCTCAGAGCTAACAGAGAGTCAGAGCACTTATCAAACATGGCATCTCTGCGTGCTAAGCATATTGCACTGATCCAGATTGACTCATTCTAATTCATAAAACTCTCAGTCTGTTTGGCATAATTTGATATGACAGGGACAGGCAGAAGTTTTAGGCAGAAGCAGTATGTGTGGTTTTGGGAATGCCTACGGCTACGACTGCCAGCGATGCATTCCCTTAATTAAGATGGAAACCATGAGGGAAACATAACCAATTTTTCAAGCAAGCAGACTTGTATTTATCATTTATATTTGTTTATTTGTTATGTTATGCCGTATTGCAGCATGTGGTCTTTACTATGGTTTTGGGATAGGCACATTAAAACGTAAATACATAATACGCAAAAACGTATATGAAAATGTAAAAGAATGCAACTGCATTAACTGTGTTAAATCGTTTTGATGTTGTTAAAAATCTTGTTAATCTTGTTAAAAATCTTTTTAATCTTGTTTATTTTAAATACAACCAAATAAATGTATTAATTCCATAAATTCAATAGTATATGATCCTTTATTATTATTAGTAGTAGTATTTGTTAGGAAAAAAAGACATATATTTATTGTTAGAATTTAAAATATTTCTAGATAAAAAAAGTCTAAAAAAATCAAGACAAAATTGAAATTACATATTTGTCTGTAGTCTTTATATTTTCTTTTTCATTTTGTCATTAAAGGGTTTCATTTAAAATACTATTAGAATATATATATATATATATATATATACACACATACATACATACATACATACATACATATATACACTCACCTAAAGGATTATTAGGAACACCTGTTCAATTTCTCATTAATGCAATTATCTAATCAACCAATCACATGGCAGTTGCTTCAATGCATTTAGGGGTGTGGTCCTGGTCAAGACAATCTCCTGAACTCCAAACTGAATGTCAGAATGGGAAAGAAAGGTGATTTAAGCAATTTTGACGTGGCATGGTTGTTGGTGCCAGACGGGCCGGTCTGAGTATTTCACAATCTGCTCAGTTACTGGGATTTTCACGCACAACCATTTCTAGGGTTTACAAAGAATGGTGTGAAAAGGGAAAAACATCCAGTATGCAGCAGTCCTGTGGGCGAAAATGCCTTGTTGATGCTAGAGGTCAGAGGAGAATGGGCCGACTGATTCAAGCTGATAGAAGAGCAACTTTGACTGAAATAACCACTCGTTACAACCGAGGTATGCAGCAAAGCATTTGTGAAGCCACAACACGCACAACCTTGAGGCGGATGGGCTAAAACAGCAGAAGACCCCACCGGGTACTACTCATCTCCACTACAAATAGGAAAAAGAGGCTACAATTTGCACAAGCTCACCAAAATTGGACAGTTGAAGACTGGAAAAATGTTGCCTGGTCTGATGAGTCTCGATTTCTGTTGAGACATTTAGATGGTAGAGTCAGAATTTGGCGTAAACAGAATGAAAACATGGATCTATCATGCCTTGTTACCACTGTGCAGGCTGGTGGTGGTGGTGTAATGGTGTGGGGGATGTTTTCTTGTCACACTTTAGGCCCCTTAGTGCCAATTGGGCATCGTTTAAATGCCACGGCCTACCTGAGCATTGTTTCTGACCATGTCCATCCCTTTATGACCACCATGTACCCATCCTCTGATGGCTACTTCCAGCAGGATAATGCACCATGTCACAAAGCTCGAATCATTTCAAATTGGTTTCTTGAACATGACAATGAGTTCACTGTACTAAAATGGCCCCCACAGTCACCAGATCTCAACCCAATAGAGCATCTTTGGGATGTGGTGGAACGGGAGCTTCGTGCCCTGGATGTGCATCCCACAAATCTCCATCAACTGCAAGATGCTATCCTATCAATATGGGCCAACATTTCTAAAGAATGCTTT